>NW_027397071.1:4347554-4406036 GCF_003265705.2 Callorhinus ursinus | reverse complement strand
AAGAAAGAAAGAAAGAAAGAAAGAAAGAAAGAAAGAAAGAAAGAAAGCAAGCAAGCTAGAACTTTTGGTGTTTGGTCCAGAACATAAGGAACTTGGAAGTCATCACTCTTGTTCACAAAACAAGAGGAAAAAAAAAAAGATGAACAAATGGAAAATCAACAACTTTTCTTAGTTTCAAAAGAGAACTGAGGCCACAGAGCAAACCACTGCCCCCAAAATTAGAGAGACAAGATGGATAGAGAATCATATCTTACCGGAGCAGAAACCCATAGGCAGAAACCTCCATAGGAACCCAACCACGGTAGGAAAACCTGAACTGCAATTGACAAATTGCTGGAAGCTCAGTGTGGTGAACATGTTTGAAAATTAAAAACTACAGAGAGACCCAGCCTTGGTGAGGGAGGGGAGGAGGGGGTGCACACACTTTTATGAGTTTTACGTCCAGGAGCCCTACCAGATTCTCACAGAGAAAATCAGAGAAAAATCCCCTTGTGCTTCCATCAGTGGGAGGGCAAGACAGCCATTTAAAATACTACCAGAAGACTCTGTTCTTTTTTTTTTTTTTAAGAGTCAGGGAGGGGCAAAGGGAGTGGAGAGAGAGAATTTCAAGCTCCATGCCTAGTGCAGAGCCTGATGCAGGGCTTGATCTCACTACCCTGAGATCATGACCAGAGTGGAAATCAAGAGTCAGACGCTTAACTGACTGAGCCACCCAGGTGCCCCCAGAGGACTCTGTTCTTAACAAGGTCAGTCCTCAAAATAGATTATTTCACTAGAGCCTAACCACATGGGATTTTACCAGAGCCTAATGGACCTGGGAGAAGGGAAATACCCAATTGCAGCCCACTCTAGCCTTCCGGTTTCACCTAAGAAATCAGGAGTGAGGAAGTTGGGGGGGGTGTGAGTAAGACTAAGAAACACCTTTAAAGGTCACAGCCCAGGGACACAGGCTCACTAGAGATTGAGACCTAATCATAGGACTGCAGGAAACTTTCCTCCCCCTACACCTTACCACCAATGCACTACAGGCTTATTTACCTCACTCTCCTTCCCCAGTACATCACATCTAGCTTTCAGTAGAAAACACAGTTTGAAGACACAGAGCAAGCATCAGAACCAGATTAAGATATGAAAAGGATGTTGGAGTCAACAGACTGGGAATTTAAAATAATTATAATTAATATGCTAAGACTCTAATGGAAAAAAGTAGACAACATTGAAGAACAAATGGGTGATGTAGGCAAATATGGAAAGTCTAAGAGAAAGTCAAAAAGAAATGAAGAATACCTTTGATGGGCTCATTGGTAGACTGGACACAGCCAAGGAAAGAATCAGTGGCCATAAAGAAATTATCTAATCTGAGGAACAGAGAGAAAAGAGATTTTATAAAATGAATAGAGCCCTGATTACCTGAGTAACAACACAAAAGGTGTAATATGTGTGTCATTGGTGGGGCAGAATGAGTGGATAATGACATTAGGGCAAATATATACTACATATCATATTTATGTACATTTTTATTTCTATAATGCATATAGAGAAATGTTTAAAGAAACATGTAAAAATTATGTTTCTAACTAGAGTATTTGCTCAGCATATTGAGAACAATATTATAGACATGAATAGAGGTGCTGAACATTCTGTAATAAGTCCAGGTCAGGTACATGGGCTCCTAGAAATAGTTATCTAGGTGGAATGTCAGGGGGTGCGCCTGGCTGCCTCAGTCAGGGGAGAATGCAACTTTTGATCTCAGGGTTGTGAGTTCAAGCCCCACGATGGGTGTAGAATTACTTAAAAATAAAATCTTTTTTAAAAAAATGATTGCAATGTCAGGTATAGTTCCATGATTTTACATAATATATATCCTCTTGGTTTTGTTTCTCTGGAATAGAGGAGAACTTCCTCCACTTGTTAAGAACAAAAACCCTACATACTACTTAATGGTGAAAAACTAGGTGCTTTCTCTTTAAGATCAGAAATAGAGTAAGGATATCCACTTTCATCACTCCTATTCAACACTGAACTGGAAGTCCTAGCTAAGGCAATAAAATAAGACAAGAAAATAAAAGGTATACAGATTGGGAAGGAAGAAATAAAACTGTCTTCTTTGTAGAGGACATGATTATCTAGGTAGAAAACCCCAAAGTGAACAACAAAAACTTCTGGAACTAACAAGTGTTAGTTATAAGTTAGTCTTATACAAGGTTGAAAGATACAAAGTTAATGTAAAAAAAGTACAAAGTGTACAAAAGTCAACTGCCTTCCTATATACCAGCAATACACAACTGGAATTTGAAATTAAAAACACAATACCATTGACATTATTGCCAAAAGAAAGAGGAAGGAAAGAAGGAAGGAAGAAGAAAGAAAAATATTAATAATATACGGCTAGATCTATATGAGGAAAACCACAAAATTCTGATGAAAAAATCAAAGATCTAAATAAATGCAGAGATATTCCATGTTTATGGATAGAAGGACTTGATACTGGTAAGATGACAGTTCTTCCCAACACGATCTATATATTCAATGCAATGCCAATCTAATTCTCAACACAATATTTTGTGAAATTTTGACAAACTAATTAAAAATTTATATGCAAAGTCAAAAGATGCAGAATAGCCAATACAATTTTGAAGAACAAAGTTGGACAATGACACTATCAACTTCAAGATTTACTATAAAGTGGCAGAAATCAAAGACAATGTGGTACTGGTGAAAGAATAGACAGATTAGTAGAACAGAATACAGAACTGAGATACAGACCCATACAACATAGTCAACTGACATTTGGCAGAGAAGCAAAGACAATCCAATGGAGGGAGGATAGTCTTTTCAATAAGTGATGCTGAATCAACTGGACATCCACATGTAAAAAAAAAAATCAAAACACAGACCTTACACCTTTCACAAAAATCATTTCAAAATGGATCATAGACCTAACTGTAAAATACAAAACTATATAACTCCTAAAAGATAACATAAGATAAAATCTAGGTGATCTTGGGTTTGATGATGACTCTTTAGATACAATACCAAAAGCATAATACATGAAAGAAAAATTTGATAAGTTGCACTTCATTAGACTTTCTTTGCAAAGAGACACCGTTAAGAGAATGAAAAGACAAGCCACAGACTGAGAGAAAAAATCTTTACAAACCACATATTTGATAAAGGGCTGTTATACAAGATATACAAAGCAATCAAACAATTAAGAAGTCCTTCATGCAAAAGAATGAAACCAGACAACTTTCTTTTTTTTTTTTAAAGATTTTATTTATTTATTTGACAGAAAGAGACACAGCGAGAGGGGGAACACAAGCAGGGGGGAGAGGGAGAGGGAGAAGCAGGCTTCCCGTGGAGCAGGGAGCCCGATGCGGGGCTCGATCCCAGGACCCTGGGATCACGACCTGAGCCGAAGGCAGACGCTTAACGACTGAGCCACCCAGGTGCCCCAAACCAGACAACTTTCTCATACAATACACAAAAATAAATTCAAGGTGGACTAAAGACCTAAATATGAGACAAAGAACTGGAAAACTCCTAGAAGAAAACATAGATAGTAATTTCTTTGACGTCGCTCATGCAACATTTTCCTAGATATGTCTCCTCAGGCAAGGGAAACAAAAGCAAAAATAAACTATTGGAACTACACTAAAATAAAAAGCTTTTGCACAGTGAAGGAAACCAGCAACAAAATGAAAAGGTAACCTACTGAATGGGAGAAGATATTCACAGTGACATATCCAGTAAGAGGTTAATACATCCAAAATATATAAAGAACTTACACACTCAACACTGAAAGAACAAACAAACTGATTAATAATTGGGCAGAGGACCTAAATAGAGATTTTTCCAAAGACAGAAAGATGGATAAGAGACACTTGAAAAAAATGCTCAAAATCACTAATCATCAGGGAAATGCAAATCAAAACCACAGTGAGGACACCTGGGTGGCTCAGTTGGTTAAGCGTCTGCCTTCGGCTCAGGTCATGATCCCAGGGTCCTGGGATTGAGCCCCGCATCGGGCTCCCTGCTCAGCGGGGAGACTTCCTCTCCCTTGCACTCTGTCCCTCCTCCCTGCTTATTCTCTTTCTCTCTCAAATAAACAAATAAAATCTTTAAAAAAAAAAACAAACCAAAATGAGATATCACGTTATACCAGTTAGAATGGCTAAAATCAAAATGACAAGAAATAACAAGTGTTTGCAGGAATGTGCAGAAAAAGGAACTCTTGTGCACCATTGGTAAGAATGTAAATTGAGGGCGCCTGGGTGGCTCAGTTGGTTAAGTGACTGCCTTCGGCTCAGGTCATGATCCTGGAGTCCCGAGATCCAGTCCCACATTGGGCTCCCTGCTCAGCAGGGAGTCTGCTTCTCCCTCTGACCCTCTTCCCTCTCGTGCTCTCTATCTCTCATTCTCTCTCTCTCAAATAAATAAATAAAATCTTTAAAAAAAAAAAGAATGTAAATTGATGCAGCCACTGTGAAAAACATTATGGAGTTTCCTCAAAATACTAAAAATAGAAATGCCATATGACCCACTAATTCCACTATGAGGGATTTACCCAAAGAAAACAAAAACAGTAATTTGAAAAGATACATGCATCCATATGTTTATTGCAGCATCTTTTACGATAGCCAAGATATGGAAACAACCTATCTATCTATATATCTGTGTGTGTGTGTGTGTGTGTGTGTGTGTGTGTGTGTGTATGCAGAGGAATACTACTCAGCTATAAAAAAAGATGAGATCTTATCATTTGCAACAACACAGATAGACCTAGAGGGTATTATCCTAAGTGAAATAACTCAGAGAAAGACACATACCATGTGATTTCCCTTTTATATGCAATCTAAAAACCAAACAAACAAAAGGCAGAAACAGACTCATAAATACAGAAAACAAACTGGTAGTTGCCAGAAGGGAGAGGGGCAGGGGATGTGCAAAATAGGTGAAGGGGAGTGGGAGGTACAGGCTTCCAGTTATGGAGTGAATAAGTCATGGGGATAAAAGATACAGCATAGGGAATATAGCCAATGGTATTGTAATAGTGTTGTATGGGGACGAATGGTAGCTACACTTGTAATGAGCATGGCATAACATAGTTGTTGAATCACTATGTTTCACGCCTGAAACTAATGTAACATTGTGTCAACTATACTTCAATTTTTTAAAAATGTAAAAAAAAAAACAGAAAAAAAGTCCATCAATAAGTGAACAGATAAATAAACTGGTAGATCAATACAGTGAAATTTTATCCAGTGCTAAAAAAATTAGCTATCAAGCCATGAAGAGACATGGAGGGAACTTAAATGCATATTACTAAGGAAAAGAAGTAATCTGAAAAAGTTACATACTGTATGATTCCAAACATACAATTCTATAAGAGGCAAAACTGTGGAGACAGTAAAAGGAAAAAAATCAGTGGTCATGGTATTTGGGGGCAGGGAGATGAATAGGTGGAGCACAGGGGAATTTTAAGGCAGTGAAACTATTCTGTATGATACTATAATTGTAGATACATGACTTTATACATTTGTCAAAACCCAAAAGCTCTGGACTTTGGTTAATAATGATGTATCAGTGTAGGTTTACTTATTGTAACCAGTGTACCACTCTGGTGGGGGATGTTGATGGTGGGGGAGGTTAGAGGGGGCAGTAGGTGGGAAGCCTCTGTACCTCCCACTCAGTTTTCCTGTGATAAAGTATAAAGTATATTAATTTTTAAAAATTAGAAAAGTCTCCCTGTCCCCCCTTTTTTTTATTTTCATAGGAAGGTATAGAGAAGATTGGACCCAACACTTGGTTCTCCCTTTCTGCTGTAGTGTTGGGACCAGGAGGGTGATGAGTTTATGTAATGAAGCCAGAGATAGTTAATTGTTTATTTCTGAGCTCAGTAGACTTAAAGATTATTATAGTCAATTTTAGTTATTTGCAGTAGTTATGTTACGTTCTAGAAAGCTACTGTGAACATTAAATTTGTGAATACTGAATCATTGCTCCTAGAAGAAATATATATGTGAATTATAGTTTATGCAAGATATGAATACACACATATAAATATACATACATACATATATCTCACATAGATTATAATCTTAAATCCTGAAACAATTCATCCTGGTAGATTCTATTCTCTTTATTTTACAAAAAAGAAGGCAAGATTCAGAGGTATTAAGTGACTTGCCTGAAGCTACCAATTTGGGTTTTTTTTCTGACACCAAATATGTCAGTCCAACACCAAACAATTCTCTAATTCCCCAATACCCAAGAGCATCTAATAATCAATTTAGTTCTGACACTAACTTCCTTGAATTAGCTCAGACCCCACAAATTAAGGATTAACTAAGAGTTTAAGAATCAACCCCACTTCAGATGGCAGCTGCAAATGGGGACCCCAAGAGATCTGCACTTCTGCCTGGCTAACTACAAATTCAGGAGTTCCCATGACTACCATACTCAAGTTTGATAATTTGCTAGAACAACTTGCAGAACTCAGGAAAGCATTAGACTTAAAATTGTAGCTTTATTATAAAGAATACAACTCAGGAATAGCCAAAAGGAAGAGATGCATAGGACAAGGTACTGGGTGGGGAGGGGTGGGGAGGGGGGAGACCGCAGAGCTTCCATACCTTCTGTAGGAGTGCCACCCTCCCAGCACATTGATGTGTTCATCAACCAAGAAGCTTATTGTTTAAGATTCTTTTTATTGAAGTTGTTATTATGTGGGCATGACTGATTAAATCATTGCTGTTGGGTGATTGGACTCAGTCTCCAGCCCTTCTCCTCTCCCCAAGGTCAGGGTTTAGGGCTGAAAGTTCCAGCTGTATTCCCACGTTGGTTCCTCTGGTGATCACCCTCCATCTTGAGGCTATCTAGGGGACTGCCAAGAGTCACCTCAGTAGCATAAACTTAGATGTGGTCAAAGGGGGCCTATTACCAATAACAAAAGACACGGTAGGACTCAGGAAATACAAAGAGTTTTAGGAGCTCTGGGCCAGGAATCTGTGTACAAAGACCGAATACCTATATTTTCATTATACCACTAACAGATGTCACCGAAGTTGGGATTCAAAACCCCTTCTAACTGGCACCAGAGATAGAGCTTCTTGTTCCACACAGCACTGTAAAAAGGCTGAAATAAGAATGCAGAGCATCACCTTATTCAACTTCAGCTAGGTTTGCTTGTGTTGGATGACACAAATTTTTTGCCACTGTGTGCATATCCACACATGACCAGAAAAAGTCCCACAGGTATTGATTTGGAGATTACAAACCCATACGAGCCAAGGGAGAGTTCGTAAATATGATATCTGCAAAAAATGATTGACTGTAAATATGTTTGTGTATGTATCTCTGTGTATATTTGTAGTTAGCAAAATGTAAAAACCAAGGGATATCACCTACAAATCTGGATTTCAACTTCTCTTGAGGCTGGCCTTTGGAGGGAGTTGACTGGAAATGAGCACAACTACTCGCTAGGGCTGAGCCAGATTATTTAGTCTACCACTCCGCAATTACAGTCTATTCCAAAAGGAGACCAACTATTCACTGCACCATATGATATGCTTTTCTGTTTTCTTTTTCTTACAGTAGAGTTGAAATAAATGTGAAATATGTTCTGGAACCATGTATCCACTAAAGGTAGAAAAAACAACAAGCTGAGATAATGAGTGATTTTAAGGAAAATATTTTATTTTATTTTTATTGTTATGTTAATCACCATACATTACATCATTAGTTTTGGATGTAGTGTTCCATGATTCATTGTTTGTGCATAACCCCCAGTGCTCCACGCAGAACGTGCCCTCTTTAATACCCATTACCAGGCTAACCCATCCCCCCACTCCCCTCCCCTCTAGAACCCTCAGTTTGTTTTTCAGAGTCCATCATCCCTCATGGTTCTTCTCCCCTTCCAATTTACTCCCCTTCATTCTTCCCCTCCTGCTATCTTCTTCTTTTTTTTTTCTTAACATATATTGCATTATTTGTTTCAGAGGTACAGATCTGTGATTCAACAGTCTTGCACAATTCACAGCACTCACCATAGCACATACCCTCCCCAATGTCTATCACCCATCCCCCCCATCCCCCCCACCCCCCACCACTCCAGCAACCCTCAGTTTGTTTCCTGAGATTAAGAATTCCTCATATCAGTGAGGTCATATGATACATGTCTTTCTCTGATTGACTTAGTTCACTCAGCATAACACCCTCCAGTTCCATCCACGTCGTTGCAAATGGCAAGATCTCATTCCTTTTGATGGCTGCATAATATTCCATTGTGTATATATACCACCTCTTCTTTATCCATTCATCTGTCGATGGACATCTTGGCTCTTTCCACAGTTTGGCTATTGTGGACATTGCTGCTATAAATATCGGGGTGCACGTACCCCTTCGGATCCCTACATTTGTATCTTTGTGGTAAATACTCAGTAGAGCAATTGCTGGATCGTATGGTAGCTCTATTTTCAACTTTTTGAGGAACCTCCATATTGTTTTCCAGAGTGGTTGCACCAGCTTGCATTCCCACCAACAGTGTAGGAGGGTTCCCCTTTCTTCACATCTCCGCCAACATCTGTCATTTCCTGACTTGTTAATTTTAGCCATTCTGACTGATGTGAGGTGGTATCTCATTGAGGTTTTGATTTGGATTTCCCTGATGCCGAGCGATGTTGAGCACTTTTTCATGTGTCTGTTGGCCATTGGGATGTCTTCTTTGGAAAAATGTCTGTTCATGTCTTCTGCCCATTTCTTGATTGGATTATTCATTCTTTGGGTGTTGAGTTTGATAAGTTCTTTATAGATTTTGGATACTAGCCCTTTATCTGATACGTCATTTGCAAATATTTTCTCCCATTCTGTCAGTTGTCTTTTGGTTTTGTGGACTGTTTCTTTTGCTGTGCAAAAGCTTTTTATCTTGATGAAATCCCAATAGTTCATTTTTGCCCTGGCTTCCCTTGCCTTTGGCGATGTTTCTAGGAAGAAGTTGCAGCGGCTGAGGTCGAAGAGGTTGCTGCCTGTGTTCTCCTTTAGGATTTTGATGGACTCCTGTCTCACATTTAGGTTTTTCAACTATTTGGAGTCTATTTTTCTGTGTGGTGTAAGGAAATGGTCCCGTTTCATTCTTCTGCATGTGGCTGTCCAATTTTCCCAACACCATTTGTTGAAGAGACCGTCTTTTTTCCATTGGACATTCTTTCCTGCTTTGTCAAAGATGAGTTGACCATAGAGTTGAGGGTCCATTTCTGGGCTCTCAATTCTGTTCCATTGATCTATGTGTCTGTTTTTGTGCCAGTTCTATACTGTCTTGATGATGACAGCTTTGTAATAGAGCTGGAAGTCCGGAATTATGATGCCGCCAGCTTTGCTTTTCTTTTTCAACATTCCTCTGGCTCTTCGGGGTGTTTTCTGGTTCCATACAAATTTTAGGATTATTTGTTCCATTTCTTTGAAAAAAGTGGATGATATTTTGATGGGGATTGCATTGAATGTGTAGATTGCTCTAGGTAGCATTGACATCTTCACAATGTTTGTTCTTCCAATCCATGAGCATGGAATGTTTTTCCATTTCTTTGTGTCTTCTTCAATTTCTTTCATGAGTATTTTATAGTTTTCTGAGTACAGATCCTTTGCCTCTTTGGTTAAATTTATTCCTAGTATCTTATGGTTTTGGGTACAATTGTAAATGGGATCGACTCTTAAGGAAAATATTTTTTTATATCTAGCTAGAGTCTCTCATTTAGAGTCTGGCCCCTGTGGGCATCTGAATTTGCAATCCCTGGTTTAAGGAGCTGATAACACCTGGCTGATTCTGCAAAGACTCTATCTCAGTGGCTCCCATTGCTGTCCCCCTCCTGCCCCACCACTGGCTGGGAAATCCAGAGAAACTGAGCCATTGGTGGATCTTGGGAAGCAACTTTGGTGCTCATGCCAACTTTGGGGCTGGAGCAGCAGATGCCCATCGCTCATTTGCCCACCCTCCACAGTCACTGGGCAATCATCCAGGAATGCAATCAGGGAGTCCTCGGATTCCTTTGGGATACATAACAGATTACAAATATGAACAAATCCTGGCTCTGGTACTCAACTAGGTAAGTGACCCGGGGTAAGTTACTCACCCTTCCCATATCTTGGTTTCCTACTCTGTAAAATGGGGATAAGAGTCCCTGCCACTTAAGGCCATCATGGGGATGAGGTGTTGATATTTGCATGGTGTTCTAATTACAGTAAGCATAGTACTGGTGTTTGTTAAAACATGGCCACTGCAAGGGCAGTCCAAGGACCCACCACCCCAGCCTGGGAGTATCCAAGAGGCAATGACATGGGTCCCACCCATGAGTCAGAAACTCTGGGATGGGGCTCAGGAATCTGTATTAACAAGTGCTCCAAGTGATCCTGATACATGCTAGCTTAAGCAGCATTGTTAAATACAATTAAGAAAAAAAAAATTTTTTACATGAGGAATAGATTTTAGGGAGAATGTAAGGCAAAAAATGAGGTATAGTAAAACATCCCTTAAACTAAATTGGAGGTGCACTATTTTATATCGATCCCGTATAATTAAGTGTTTCTTATAAAATGTATAATGAAAATAAAATAAAATGTGTAATGAATAATGCAATGTTACAGTGCAATATATAATAGAGTGCAGTCATGTCCCACTTATGACCTGGAAGGACAACAATGTTCTTAGTTAAATAACTAAAAGAGAATTACAGTTGAATTATATGTGTGTGTGTGTGTGTGTGTGTGTGTAATACATTTGACCCTTGAAAATGTGGGGGTTCCCCCGTGCTGTCAAAAATCTGCACATAACTTTTGACTCCCTCAAAACTTAACTACTAATAGCCTCCTATTGACCTTACAGATAATATAACATAACAAAAGATAACATAAACAGCTGAACAACACATATTTTGTATGTTATATGGATGATATACTGTATTCTTACAACAAAGTAAGCTAGAGAAAAGAAAATGTTACAAAGAAAACATAAGGAAGAGAAAATACATTTACAGCACTCTATCAAAAAAATCTGCATATAAGTGGACCTGTGCAGTTCAAACCCATGTTGTCCAAAAGTCAACTGTATATATGTTTCATCTGATTCTACCCTAAAGATCAGACCAGACTATACTCTCTTGCCCACTCACTTCCATAGGGCACAGTTCTCTGGGAGCTGGTGTGGGACCCAGGACAGGGCACTGCAGGGTGAACAGAGAAGCACATACCTAACTTTAAGAATTTTAAGACCACATAGGTCAGGAGAGAAGGAGACCCCAGCTTACCCTTGGACTTTGAGCTGTGGCCCCAGGTTCCCTCCTCATCCCCCAGGGGCCTGTGGGGAGGGTGTCCTGGGAAGCTGGAGGCTCTGCCCACTGGGGGGCAGGAGGTGTGTGCTAGTGGGGGGCAACAACTGAGGGTGGGAAGGTTAGGGAGGAAGTATAGTCCTGAAGCCGAGGGCAGCAACTTCATAACAAACCAAACCTGGGTTGAAGCTGTGAATTAATCAAATCCTGAAAACAAAACCTTCCTTTCTGGAAATTCAAACCAAGAAGATGAAAACAACCTGGCTAGCTGGAAAACAAAAGTCAGCAGCCCTGAAAGAGGAAAACAAATAGAAACAAACCCAGACAATCGGGCATTGAACAAAAGCAATAAAACCAAAGGAAGTGTGACAAGCAAGCAGTGTGCACCTCTAAACTCCTGACCATCTCCTTCCCACACTCATGTCCCACGGCCACCATGCCTCTGGCTGTCGGCACAGGTGGCCACTAGTTTGCTGCCTCATCCCGACTTGGAGCCAATGTGTTTTCTCCATTCTGTGCCAACATCATGGTCTTCCAGCTCCTACCTCAAGCCCTCTGTTCCCCAAACAGCCCAGAGACTGCAGCAGGGAACCTGGTCAGACCAGGAGGGACACTGCCTCCCCAGCCAGGCTGGGGAATGTCCATCCCCTGGTGCTGCCATGGGGGCAGGGAGCTTCTGATGAACCCCTGCTGCAAATAGTCTGTCCCGACCACCTCTAGGACTGTGCTGTCCGACAGCCTAGCCACTTACGGCACGTGGCTACTGAGCACTTGCCACATGGTCAGTCCAAGGAGCACTGTGCCGGAAGTGAAAACTATACACTGGGTTTTGACTTACTGTAAAACAGAATGTAAACTAGTTGGTTTATAATTTCTGTTATTAATTACATATTATAATATTTTGGATATATTTATAGGTACTACATTTTATATTTTGGACAAATAGAATGTTTTGGATATATTTGTTTGAATAAAATGTATTCTTAAAGTTAATTGCACCTGTTTCTTTTGATACTTTCTGACATAGTTACTAGAAAATTTAAAATTGCGCATGTGGTTTGCACTATATTTCTGTTGGACAGCACTGCAGTGGGATATCTCCTCCATCTGAGCTCTGACGGCCATGTCTACCCGCACTGAACCCCGGGAGTACCTCCAGCCCCATGTGTGCACCGTGGGTTATCTTTATAATGGGGAACTCACCTCCTGGGCTCCCCTGGGGCTCATCCTGGCCTCTAACACAAGGCTTAGTAATAAGGAAATGGGCTCCTGGTGAGCAGGCGAGCTGGTTTGTGGGTATCAGTCTGTTCCCCGGGGAGTGATGCTCACCAGACAGCCCTGCCAGACTCTGCTGTCGAGACACAGGCCCCTCCACTCCCACAGGCTCTGACTCACCTGCAAGCATTAGGCACTGGCCCTCCGTTCATCCTCTCTGGGCACATTTGTTGCTGGAGAGACATCAGCCAAGGCCTGACAGGTCCCTCTCCATAAAGGGGAAGGTCTTGTACACCTCTTTGGCCTCTCTCTTCCCCTGCCAAGCACAGGTCGAGAAGAGCAGGGCCTTTCCCTGCTCTCTGATGGCCTTTGAGGGCACCCGGGTCCTGGCCTGCTATGGCCCATTGGAAGGCAGTCTGTCTGTGAGCAATGTCAATGTCAGGTTCTGGACCCCAGTGTGCCAGCACGACTTTCCCAGAGCAGGAACAGGAGCTGAGTGTGACAAGCTGAATAAGGGGCAAAGAGGAAGAGGTGGAGGATGAGAGGTTGTTATGCTGAGTGTCCTGCCCCGGTCACTTTATCTCTGCAGGTTTTTTCTATAAGACAAAGGCTAATTTGGGGGAGTCCATGTAATAGAGTTTAGACAACTCACAGGCTTACAGGTCCAACACACCTGGGTTCAAAGTCCTTCCCCACCACAGACAGACTTGTGTGATTGAGTAAGTTGCTTAACCTCTCTGAGTCTGTTTCCTCATCTGTATAGTGGATACAATAACCCACACCTCACAGGGGTCCGTGAGGAGTAAATAATACAGGGTGAGTATCCAGTAAGCTGCAGCCCTATGAGTCCTGGCAACTAAAGAAGAGCAGAGGGACGCCTGGGTGGCTTGGTCAGTTGGGGGTCTGCCTTCGGCTCAGCTCAGCAGGGACCCTGTTTCTCCCTCTCCCTCTGCCGCTCCCCCTGCTTGTGCTCTTTCTCTCTCTCTCTCAAATAAATAAATAAAATATTTTTAAAAATAAATAATAAATAAATAAAGAAGAGCAGATCAGGGCAGCACCCCCTGGGCAGCCAAGGGGCCCAGGAGCTTGTGTCCTGGGCTTCAACTTGACCTGGGAAGAGCGACACCCAAGGCTCCCAGCATCATAGTGACAACAGCTCACCGGCCCCCCCCCAGTAGTTTCTCATCAACTGCTCTTCTCCATTTCACAGCCTCCCCCTCCTGGCACACCCCAAAACACAGCCTGAGTTCCCACATAGGGATGTGGACTCTTCTCTCCCCTCAGGATCCAGCTTCCTTCTGCTCCCTCGACGAGCCCAGTCCCTAAGTCCCTGGGAGCACAGAAAGTCCTTTGTGTTGTCTTGGATGGGCTCTCAAACCTGCTCATCCTCTGCATCACAGGCCCACAGACTGATGGCCTATATTCTCCCGCTTACAAACACAACACACGCCGCCAGCGTGGATGAACACCACGCACTTGAACACGCATGCACCTTTCCACGCGTGCACACCAGCGTTTGCATGTTTGTCCATAACACAGATATCAGCAAGCACCTCTAGGTGGAATGCACCCAAGGGGCCCTTCACATATGTGTGCAAACACTCAGTAGGCCTGGAGTAGGGAAGCTCAAAGGCTGCGCTGTGCAGCTGGAGGGCTGTCCAGGTGTGCCACTGTGTTTTATCTGCAACGTGGTGGGGCCTGGAGAAAGGGCTGTGGGCTCCTGGTGGGGCCGTGCAGGTGCAGAGGACAGGCTGCGGGAAGGAACTGATAGTCTGAGGGAACACTGGGAGGTCAGTGGGAATGCTCACGGGTCTCCGTTCCAGAACAGGACAGGAAGAGGAGGTTATCCAGGACTGGAAGATCTACAAGTCACACGGAGATGAAACAGATCACTCCTTTCTGCATCCTCCAAAATGGGATGTTTGTAGAGTCAGGCGGTTGAGAGAAAAGTCTCTGTCTGAGATCAGACAGACCCGAGTAGCTGTGAATCCCAGTTCTACCCACTAATTAACTGCTGTGTAATCTTGGGCAAGTGGACAACTTCTCTGAGCCACAGTTTCCTCCTCAGTGAAATGGGAACAAGGAAACCTGATAGGGATGAGTGAGGTTTCCTAACATCACGGAGTATATCAGATGTGCCTATTTCACATTCTTGTGGCATTTGTACATTCTCGTTGCAATGATACATTTACATGTTTAATCTATTTCTGATTCACCCAGCAGCCTGAGAACCACCCCCCCCCCAGAGCACTTTGGAACTATGCCTATTTTTGCTCAGCACCGTGGCCCCTGAGTCTAGCACAGTGCCTGGAGCATAGCAGGCGACCCACGGTGTCCATAGATGAAGTGAGTAGTGTAGCACAAGATGGACTAGATGCGTAGCAGGTGACAGCTACTACTGTGGCTGTTACTAGACAGATGCTGCTCTCTCGGGTCTATTTCCCACACCCTCACTTCCCACAGCCCGTTATCTTCAGCTGCCTCTTCCCTGCATCTAAGCTCTTCCTATGAGTGACCGACCTCCCACCAGCAGCAAAACAGGTCCATTTCTTTTTATTTTCACTTCAGGACAGATGAGAAGCATTTTCCATGGTTTTGGGGCTTAAAGATCCCACTGGCATTCTCCCTAAATGTCTTCTTTCCCAGAGACTAAAAAAACTCTCCTCTGCTCCTTCCTTACAAAGCATGCCCTGTGTTTCTCCAATTCTCCATGTAGGTCCTCAGGAGGTTCTAAGGTCAGTGTCATGGTCCTCACCCTCCAGCTGCTCAGAAGCCAAAGAGAGAGGCTGACCCCCACCCAGTGTGGTGCCTCCAGGCCTGTTCCAAGGCCACAAGCCAACGGACACCCTGGCCCCGGTCCAGCTTAGTGAAATGCTCCTGTGTCCCAACCTGTTCACTTTTGTCCGCACCCTTTAGGCCGAGTGGCCAGAATTATGCGAGACCAAATCAGGTGATCTTAGAATCAAACAGTCCAACCTCACTCCTGTTTTGTAAGTGGAGAAATTGAGGCCCAGAGGGGTCAAGTTCACACAGCTTGCTCGGGCAGTGCTGCTTCAGCACTGTGGAGTTGCAGGACCTTCAGCCCCCTGGACCACAGTCAGCATCCCTCTCTGTGGGGCCCTCCCTTCCCTGCTAGGTCCCCACCTCACAGGCACTGTACCTCTCTTCTCGATCCTTAGCCTGGTCTCACCCGAGCATTCATAAGAGGGGAAGGTCCCAAGGGGGAAAGCTCTGGCCATTGGCACTCTTGATGCCCAGGTGTATCCATAGGGTCCTGAGTCTCTGGGATGATGCCTTTGAGGCCTTGGGTTCCCCCACATCCAGTGTCTAGGACAAGGCATGGAGAGCAGCCTTTCCTCCATGGAGGTCCAGTGGCTCAGAGCACAGCTCTGTGGGACAACGTCTTCAGGTGCCCATGCTCTCTCCTTTCTCCTCCTCCAACCAACCCTCTCCTGGCCCCTTTGACACCCTCCCATGCTCAGAAGCACACACCCTAAGCCCCTTTCTACCCAGAACGAATCACCCGTCACTCCCTCTTCTAATCCATTAGCCATCTGCTGGTTTGGGTTTGAAGGAGTTTTCACTCTTCCTTCTCGTCCTCCAAAATATCTAGATGCAGATAAAGGTAGAGATAAATTCCAGTCATTGGAGCCTGACAAATGGACTGAGACCCAGGGGTCTTTGCTACACAGGCCACCCCCAGCCTTTGACCATGGTTTTCTATGCCTAAGATTTGGAGAAGCCAGTGTAAGGTCGAAAGAGGCTTAACTCAATTTTCCAATTAATAAATTTGAGCATCAATATTGGCATTATAATCTTACCAATGAGGCCAGTGTGATACCACATCACAGTATGGTAGATATACTCTGAAAAGAGCCCTACTCAATTATTAGCAATTAGTCCAGTCCGTCATCACATCACACGACCACAGTGTCTTCCAGAACGAGGCCACTCTGGTTTTCGAGGCTTAGTTTGACTTCGGCAGGCTCACAAAGCCAGAGTGGTCCCAGCAATATACGGCCTCACCCTTCCAGGCATCTGGGATAATTGAGTTAAGAGACAATACCATCTCTTGCTCTGAATCCCTTTCAAAGCATTAGTGTAATATTGGATCTGCTTCATTGCATATCCATTTATTCATTCATTTACCCACAGCTACTATCCCTCTGTCTCTCTCTATTTATATCCAAACTTTTCTCTTTTTTTAAGGGAACTTAAGTCTGGCCTCAGTGCCGGTCTAGTTTTTCCGGGAAAAATACTAGTCTAGCAAATGCCCCTCCTTAATCCACCAGTGACAGGCTCCACGTTCCTCAGGCCACCTTCACTTTTGACCAACTGGCTCTAGTCCCTCCCATACAGGGATCCCTCTCTCCTTCCCCAATTCTGGACATGCCTGGACAGACTAAACCCCCAAATGTACAGTGGGATCCTTCCTTCCTTGTGGGCCCCTTGTCTAGGACTGTGTGCTAGAGGTTTTGCCTCATATAAGCACAAATTCCTTATAGGAATTCACTGAGATGCCTGATGAATGCTCCCTTAACCCTTGAGGTTATATTTTCCATAAGATGCCCCAAAATATCCTTCCTTAGTACAAATGGAAAAATGTGAAGCCAACATTATTCTTGGTTATTTTCAGTTGTACTTTGATGGAAAAATAAGTTATTCCTTACATTAGGCCTTAACCTACAGCTATTCTGATTACATTTCTGAGAAACAGGGTTTTTTTTGTTCTGTTTTGTTTTGCTTTTTTTCATGGGATCATCTCATGTTTCCTTCTCTTTATCCTTAGACTAGTGACTGCCATATACATTTAAGGTTTCCAAGTTGTTTATAAGAACTACAACTTTTTCTAGGAAAAAACACAAAGGTCTTTGTGATTTGGCCCCTGCATACTTGTACAACCTCATCTCCATTCTCAACTTACCCCAACCAATACCTCTACTTACATTCTGCAAGTTTCCCGTGTTCCCTTCCAGCTCCCCAGTGGGCCATCTGGTATCACGTTTGAGAACACAGAATCAGAGTAAAATGGACTCAGGTTTAAATTCTGATTCTGCCATGTGCTGGCCAGGTGACCTTGGGCAAGTTTGTAAGCTTTTGTTTCCTCATCTGAAAAAAAGGCAGATAACAGCATTCCCATCTCATCATGGTGTGGTATCACTTCACACCCATAAGGATGGCTATTAGCAAAAAACCTGGAAAACAGCAAGTGTTGACAAGGACGTGGAGAAACTGGAACTCTTGTACATTGCTGGTGGGAATGTAAAATAATACAGCCTCTATGGAGAACAGTGTGGTGGGTCTTCAAAAAAAATTAAAAATTGGTGTCCAGATGTTTTCAGGTAATCCCAGAGTTGCCATATGATCCAGCAATTCCACATCTGGGTATAAACAAAAAGAACTGAAAGCATGGATTCAAATAGATATTTGTACATTCATGTTCATAGCAACATTATTCACAATTACCAAATCGTAGAAGCAACCCAAGCAACCATCTGTGGATAAATGCACAAACAAAATGTGGTATGTGCACACAGTGGAAAGGATGGAAATCCGAATACATGCCAACATAGACAGACCTTGAAGACATTATGCAGAGTGAAATAAGCCGGTTACAAAGGGGCAAATATTGTATGGTTACACCAGTATGAGGCACTTAGTGTAGTCAAATTCATAGAGACAGAAAGTAGAATGGTCATTGCCAGGGGCTGGAGAGGTTTGGTATGGGGAGTTACTGCTTAATGGGTGCAGAGATTTAGTTTGGGAAGATGAATAAGTTCTGGAAATAGATGATAGGACCAGTTATACAACAATGTGTAGTTAATGCCTCAACTGTGCACTTAAAATGGTTAAAATGATACATTTTATGTTATATATATTTTACTACAATAAAAAATATTAAATTATAGTACCCATCTCAGAAGGTCACAATAAAGACATAAATATACAGAATATATTTGGCATGATCCTGGCATATAGCAGGTGCTCACAGAATGTTAACTCTTCTTTCTTCTTTCTGGAAAGCCCTTGTACTACTGTCAGAATAACTCCTACTCAAATTCAAACTTCCATGACCTTTAGAGCCTGTTTCAACTTTTACTGATTTTGCCATTTCCTGCTGAATTTGTGTCCACCACTTTTCTCCAACACACATGCTTCCCACACAGCGCTGGCTTCTCTGTAGTTCATCCTTGATTTCTTTATCTGCTTTCCCCTCTAGACTCGGAGCTCCTTGAGAACGGTGTGTGTTGTTCCTTTCTTGTCCTGGTACCTGTTTATCATTCATACAAATAAGAGAATGATTAGGGGAATTGATCATTTTTAAAGGGACTGTTGCTGCCCATTCCTTTAAAATAGAGGCTTACCTTAAGTATGAGGACTACCTTTTTGAAATCCAACTATTTCATGGATTCATGTATGAACCATTAGTTTGAATTTTTAGAGATTTATTTACCTATTTTGTAGAGAAAGAGAGAGAGGGAGAGAGGACAAGTGGGGGGGGCAGAGGGAGAAGGAGAGAGAATCTCAAGCAGACTCCAAGCTGAGCATGGAGCCCCCCTCGGGGCTTGATCTCACGACGCTGAGATCACAACCCGAGCCAAAACCAAGAGGCAGACACTTAACCGACTGAGCCACCCAGGTGCCCCTAAACTACTAGATAAATGTTTAATACTTGAGGATAAATATTTTATCATGACCTGATAAAATACAGTCCTATAAAATAAGTACCTTTAAAACCGAATGGAACCGACCCACAAAGTTTGGTGCACATACAGATTTGTAAGTCAGTAGCCGTAGCTCCTGACCTATTGGAGGATCTGGGGCACTCCTGTTGACAACCACACCTCTAAAGAATATGGTATTTTCAGAGATGGTTGATGACTTTTAAAGCTTATGATTAAACCCTAAAGTTGAGTTTGAATCAGAAATATGATAAAGCACTTCTGGTTTATCTTAAGCTCGGGCATGCAAATGAAGACCACAAGAGTGCTGGAGTCTCTGTGGAAGGAAAAATTGTTGGAATCAGGCAATCCCAGAGCTGAAGGGGAGGGGTTGGAAGGCTTATCTGTCAAGCTGGGATTTTCTGAGAGACAGAAAGCAAAACCCTTAGACTCCTGGGAGCTCTGGGCTGAAGTAATTGTCACCTGGGAATGAAGGTGGCCCCTCGGGTGATGGTCATTGCCAGCAGAGAACGTTTACATGGGAAACCTTATACGCTTAGGTATTATTAGTTTGCTTGGGTTGCTGTAACAAAGTACCACAAACTGAACGGCTTAAACAACAGAAATGTACTGTCTCCGAATTCTGGAAGGGGGAAGTACAAGATCAAGGTATGGTCAGGGGTGGTTGCTTTGGGGAGGGGTGGGGGGAGGGCGAATCTGTTGGCAGGCCCCTCCCCTCGCCTTTGGGGTCAGGCAATCTTCGCCGTTCCTTGGCTCCCGATGCATTGCCAGACTCACTGCCTTCACCTTCACACGGTGTTTTCCCTGTGTCTTTACCCAGTTTTCTCTTTTTATAAGGACACCAAGTCATACTGAATTCAAGGCCCACCGGAATGACTTCTCCTTAACTAATTACATCTGCAACAACACTACTTTCAAATAAAGTCACATTCTAGGTACTAGGAAGTTAGGACTTCGACGTCTGAATTCTGCGGGCACGCGCTTAAACACGTAAGGGCATGCTGCTGCTTTAAGGAAAGAGAGTCCTCGGGAGATGCTGTATTGGAGGTCTCTTGGGCATATACTTCTGTCCCTTAGCAGCACCTGCTATCAATTTTTTTAATGAGATATCACATACCTTTACTTTCCCAAGACCAATTTGGCAAAGCCTTAAGCATATAAAAATAAATACAAGTAGTAGATAATAAATGTAGAGTAGAATCAGGCTCTGCCATCGAGACAAATAGGCCCTGACAGATCAGTAGCCTCTGAGTGGCAGGGAGGGGTGTGGACCCCACAGTCAGGGCAGGGCTCAGCAACTGTTTTCTGCAAAAAGCAAGATAGTAAATATTTTAGGCCCTGCGGGTTAGAACGATCTTTGTTGCAACTACTCAGCTCCGTTATTTTTTAGGCCCTGCGGGTTAGAATGATCTTTGTTGCAACTACTCAGCTCCGTTATTGCAGGAACCATAAACAATCTGTAAACGAATAAAAACTTGAAATAAAACTTTACTTGCAAAATCAGAGAGCAGGCCAGATTTGGCCCATGAACCTTACTGGTCAAGATCATTGCCCCCCACCAAGCCCCACTGAAACTTTTGCCTTTATGCTGCTATTCTTTTGTATCATTCTCCTTGTAATGTCATGCCCCCCCTTCCCCCACCCCCAGTTTAACCTTCATGGTTTTTCTGCTCCACCATGCAATTTCCAGGAGGGGTCTTCTGCCTTCACTGTGACCTACCCCCCGCTTTCAGTGCAACCTTCGGCTTTCTTCCATCCCTTCCCCACTATGCAGGCTCATTCTCAGAAGAGCATTTATTCTCCATCCCAATTCTAACGGAAATTCACTCCAGCTCCCCACCGGACCCCATGCCCACAGAAGAAATAGAACCAGCTTCGTGCAGGGCGATTCAGTACTGAGCTCGGGCCATGGTGTGTCTACATAACCACATGCGTGCAATGTATGTGCAAAATACGTTCAGATCATCCATCTCAATTTATGAGCCCCCTTGGCAGCCTTTGTTCTGCTCTCACACGAGGCTCTGCCAAGTTTATAAATACTTCCTCTGAATGACAACAAATTAGGTCTCCCCTAATCTTTCACTCCATAGATAAAATCTCACTGGGGTTGCAATGGCACTAACACTTAACATTAACTGTTTTCTTGCTGCTTGATCTTAACACTCTAACCAAAGGGATCTTGAGTCCTTCCTATTTACGGTTCACAGCTGCTCCACTCAAGAATTTTTGCCTGTATGTGTCTTGAAAGTTGGAAGCCAACCCACTTGGATGCCTGCCTCTCGCACTGCTCTCTTCTGTGAAGTCAAGACCACTGATAAAACCCAGACAGTTTACAGAGGGGCCTAAAGAAGGTCATTTCTCTGGACACTTGGCTGTACCTTCTCTAACAAAAGATGACTTTACCAGATGTAACAGAAGCGGTTCTTCTTTCTTTCATGGAAGGCAAGATTACCCTTTGTTTTGACAAGCCCTGAAGAACTTTTATATAAGGTAAGTCTTAAAACTGTATCATCTCATATTTGCTTTTCCTCTTAATTCTCTCCTCTTTATTCTCTTCTATAACCTGCCAGTTGCTCAGTGCAGTCTCAGGTACCTAGGGGACCGTTTTTAAAGCTGTCTGCTTGTCATCACTGCTTGTCGCCAACATGTCTTTTCTTCTATATCTACACAGCTACGCTAAACTCATTCAATGGTTTCGTAAATTTTGAGAAAGTGGCTAGAATTATCTTAATTTTATTTTCCTGTCTGAATTGATAATTGACTGAGCCAGTCGTTGTTTTTAATGCAGGGAAAATAGCCATGTAGTCAACAGGCTGACAGTAGGATGTGCGATGAGGGCGAACACCTTCGAATTCTGTTTTTTTCCCTCTTCACCTTCAGATGTGTGTAGAGAGAAAAGACATAGGGATATAAAGGAGAAATAGGCAAGAACAGGCAGGAAAGGATCCTGAGGAAAGACACAGGTGCCCAAATGGGCGCTGTGCGGCCAGCTATCTTCTTTGTCCATTTTCTTTCTCTTCCTCTTTTGTCCCTCCTTTGCTTTTTTTTTCAAAGATTATTATGAGCACTGGAATAACATCGACTTGTGATCTTTATCTTGAGTTTTGTACCATTTAATTACTATTAAATAAGTATTTGAGATACTTATTTGAGAATAGGACCTATTTCTCAGATCCTTAGCCTGTTGCTTCCGTGGACATTAAGAGATCTAATTCTAAGTGGAAAATAAAAGGTCTTCATGGTCAGAATAGAAGAAAGCAATAATGCTTTAGGTTATTTTGTTTTTTCCCCTTTTTTCCTCCCTCTCTCCCTTTTTCTGGGTACTCACACTCAGCTGTGTCACTCTGTTGACCAACGAGCAAGGCACTCACCTTGGGTTTCTCCTGGGGGAAGTAAAGACTCACCCCCCTCCCATGGAAGTCACCTGTGACTTTTCCCGACAGGGCTCAGGGCAGGGCTTCATATACAGCACGATGTTCACCCAATAAAGAGTGTCGACTGACTGAGGAGCCAGATGGCTGACAGCCTGGCCCCTAGCAAACGTGCAGGAAAGATGACCCCAACCATGCCCGCCGTCAGGCTTTGCAGCCCCACGGATCTGGATTCAAACCTTGCTTCCCGGCTGTTGAGCCTAATGATTGAGAGAGCTTGGGCTTCTTGCTTCATATATCTGACTCTCGGTATTTTCATTCATCAAACAGATGATGCAGCCTCTCTCACAAGCTTCCTGCGTGCATCCATGAGAAAATACATATATGTAAAGCACCTAGCATCGCACAGGGTAGATGAGAAGGAGCAAAGAAAATGGAGGGGGGAGAGAAGAGGAAAAAGGGCAGCATCTAGGAGTTAATTTGGAGGAAACGATCCAAACCAGAGCCACATATGTAAAGGCACCAGAGGGAAAGTTGGGATTCTGTACTTTTGAGTTGAGGGTTGTTTTCTGAACTTGCCGACTACACAGCGCCATCTAGGGGCCAAGCATGCTCTGAGCAAATGGTGGTCCTGGCAAGGTCCTCTGACCCAATAGAATTCCCCAGTTCCTTTCTGCCCTTTCCCCTCAGACTGCCTCTCTGCCTCTCTCTTCGCTCCTACCCTATGTCCTTTCCCACCCCACCCTTGTTCCTTTTCTTTCTTCTATCTCCTCTTCCTGGTACAGTGTTTTTCACAGTGGGGTCCTCAGGGCTTTGGACAAAATGATTAATCTGTGGGAAGTCAGATAATGACCATTCCCAAATTTCTCTCGTCCCTCCTCTTGTGTTCCATGTCGTTGACTCCTTTGGATGGCACCGGAAGCTCCTGATTGCACTGCCATGCTGTTCCTGAGGCTCTGATGAGAACCCACCGTGATGCCATGGGCAGCAGAGTCTTGGCTCCTACCACGGCAGGCTTAAGGGTAACGAAGAGAGGGACGCTCACATGTCCCTTGGGCCTGCTTTCTCCAGTGAGAATTCCACTATGACTCTTTTTTGTTCTCTAAACAGAGCAAGGACTCTGCCCAAAGAGCTTGCAAGTTCAAGGCAGCAACAGAGTATTCACTAACGATGAAAAAAAAAAAAAAACCTTCAAAAAGTGAAAGACTATTTTGGCCAAGTCTGCATATTATAAGACTTGCCAATTCCTATTCCTCATTCTAGAAATCATGATTTAAAAACAACGCTGAATTATTTTTTTCAAAATACATTTATAAAGAGATTTTGGATTTAGTTCAACATTCTCTCCACACCTCCTTAAATCTCTCTCATTCTTCTCAAGAGCTAAGATTTGCATTCAAATCCTAACAAGTTGCACTGGAAATAGCATCAAGTTTGTTCAATGTAAAGTGTTTTTGAAAGCTCAATAGGAACATGGTAACATGATCATGAATTTCCTGAAACATCATTAGAGTGCATCAGTGCCACAAACATACCTGTTCCTGTGTTTCCCAGCTAATTACTGAAAGCCAATTTAAGCCTGGAGCAGGGAAGAACATAGAGTATGAACTAATTGTATCCCGTTTATTTTCCTAGAAACAAATGCTACTAAGTGCACACTTCTGGGGCGCCTGGGTGGCTCAGACGGTTAAGCGTCTGCCTTCAGCTCAGGTCTGATCCCAGGGGCCTGGAATCGGGCCCGCATTGGGCTCTCTGCTCTGCAGGGAGCCTGCTTCTCCCTCTCCCTCTGTCTGCTGCTCCCCCTGCTTATGCTCTCTCTCTCTCTCTCTGTCAAATAAATAAAATCTTTTTAAAAAAAAATATACACTTCCACTCTGATTTTGGCCATTAGTAAAAGTAAACTAAAATTTGTTTGGATTTTACAAATTGTCTAGTTCACATAAGGAAGTTAGGTTTAGCAAATACTTTTAAATTTCAACAGTTCTGATCAAGGCAAAAGTGTATGAGGAAATGATCCCCGGTGTAGACTGAAGAATAAATAGAAATATAATGCATACATTTCCTTCATATTTTTCTCTTGCTGGTGATCATCTATTACATATGTAATGTTACTTACCCATGTGATTTCTCTACCCAAAGCACCCTCTCCTTCCAATGTTTGACTAGAAAACACGTAATCATTTTTCAAATCTCAGCCAAATACCACAACTAGATAAAAACCATCTCTTAATTCTGTGGAGCAAACTTGTACAGCTCCTCCTCAGTGTGCCCGGAGAACTTAGGTATACTCAATTTCATCGAGGCAATGACCTTATTATATTACAATTTTTGGTATTAATGCCAAGCTTCTCCCCAATGGAAAGTTCCTTTGTTCCCAGTGCAGCAAAAGCTAACACTCTGCACCAGTCTCCTGAGACCTTTGCATGTATTATTAATTCATTTAGCCCTTAACGTAGAGTTTCTCAAAAGGGGATCCATGGAACCCTAGCACGGTTGCTACAGGTTTCATCCTATATCTTGCCCACCTGTTTCTAAGGTAATAGACAGAATTTTATTCCAGCTGTGGATGCTGCAGTGGCCCATGAACCTACCTCAGCCCCTCTTGGCTGTAGTCCAGAAGCCCCTGGAAAACACTGTCTCACACAATCACCCATTGATGAGAGAGCCTATGTGGAGGTTCTTGTTTCTAGAGGAAAAGTTCCAGCACTCTTTTGGAGCAAAAAATATAGAGAGAGATTTGGACACATTGGAGTGGAATTAGAGGAACAGTTTGAGTTTACCTTTGTTACTCTTCCCTCATGGTGGCACAACTTAGGACCAAGAGAGACCCTGTCTGCCTGTGATCTATCCTGCAAGGAAAAGGAGAACACATGGGCACCCAGCTTCCCCAGCTGTGCAGTGCACTGCCAAAGGGATTCATTTCTCTATCACCTCACCCACGTACTGAATCATGAGCTCCATGAGTAGGAAGCAGGATGAAGCAGAGAAAGCAGCAGATGGGACTCTCTGGGGACATTAAAGAAACAAAAATCCTGCTAGCTGCAAAAGAACTCCATCAACAGGCCCACTCCCAGCTCCTGGGAATGTCGTACCTGAAATTCCTCCAGCCTGCCCACTGGCACCCCAGCTCTTAGCATGCCTCACCCACATACCCCATCACCCTGTAGCAGGCTCCCTGTGTGTACTCCCACCTGCAGTGCAAGCAGGCTTTGGCAGACATACAGTGAGCACACACGGAAAGCTGGCCCAAATCTGCCAGCCAGGGAGAAACCACAAACTTGAGCTTCACTGCCACATTTGGGAAGACAAAAGATAGACTGTTAGCCCTCAGCCTGGTGTATTGCAGAATCTAGAGAAAGCATACAAGCCTAAGAAACAAAGGGGAGCAAGAAGCATGGAGCACATATATCCATAGAAGTTCTGAGATAGCCTCAGAATCTCTAGCAGGGCTGAAGAAAGATATTTCTCTCCCTGAAGCAGTTAGTAAAGACTAGAGGAGGTGATGCTGCTTCAGCTGTGGAGACAGCAAGGCAAAACTCCAAGGAACATGAGAAATCAAAGTAAAATGACACCACCAAAGGATCACAACAGTCTTCCATTAACTGAACCTGAAGACATGGAAATCTATAATTTACCTGATAAAGAATTCAAAATAGCTGCTTTAAGGAAACTCAATGAGCTACATACAAGGAAACACAGAAAGACAGTACATTGAAATCAGGAAAAGAATCCACAAACAAAATCAATAGAGAGTATCACCAGCAAGAATGGATCAAGCAAATGAAAGAATATGTGAGATAGAAGACAGGAACCTTGGAACTATCCAGTCAGAGTAGAATAAAGAAAACATAATGAAAAAGAATGAAGAAAGCCTGTGTGATCTATGGAATATCATCAAGATATTTTACCATTCCAGAAGAAGAGAGGGACAAGGGGACAAAAAGCTTATTTAAAGAAATGGTGGTTGAAATTTCCCAAATCTGAAGAGATTTGGATGTTCAAGTTCATGAAGTTCATAGGTTATCAAACAAATCAACTTAGAGAGATTCCTCAAAAACACATTATTTTAAAACTTCAAAAATCAAAGACAGATTCTTAAAAACAGCAAGAGAAAAGAAAGGAAAGAAAGAAAGAAAGGAAGAAAGCAAAAGAAAGAAAAGAAAGAAAGAAAGAAAGAAAGAAAGAAAGAAAGAAAAGAAAGAAAATTTGTAACTTTCAAGGGAACTCCCATAAGACTATCAGTGAATTTCTCAGCAGAATTATGGCAGCCCAAGAGAGAGTGGGATATTTTCAGAGTGTTGAAAGAAAAAAAATCTGGCAACCAAGAATATTGACTCGGTGAAGCTGTCCTTCAGAACTGAAGGGTGAGAAAGGCTTTCCAGACAAACAAAAGCTGAGAGAATCAACACTAGAACTGCCTTACAAGAAATACTGAAAGGATTTTTTTTTTCTTTTCTTTTTTTTTTTTTAAGAACTTATTTATTTATTTGTTAGAGAGAGAGAGAGTACAAGCAAGGGGAAGGGCAGACAGAGGGAGAAGGGCTGAGCTGGAAGCCCGATGTGGGACTCGATCCCGGTACCCTGGGATCATGACCTGAGCCAAAGGCAGATGCTTAACCTACTGAGCCACGCAGGCGTCGCTGAAAGGATTTTTTCAAATTAAAATGAAAGGACACTAATTAGTAACATGAAAATATACAATACACTAGTAAAGTTAAATATATAGTCAAATTCAAAAAATTCTAAAACATGATATAGAGGAGCATTAACCACTTAATTCTGGTATAAAAATTAAAGGACAAGAGTATTAAAAATAACTACTAAGCTACAATAATTGTTAACTAACACACAATATAAAAAGAGGTAAATTGTGATATCACAAACATAAAAGGGGACCCGTAAAAGGCTAGTTTTTTTATATGTGGTCAAAGTTAAGTTCATATCAGCATAAAACAGAATGTTATATCTGTAAGATGTTTAATGTAAGCTTCATGGTAACCACAAAACAAAAACCTACTGAAGATTCGCAAAAAATAAAGAGAAAGGAATCAAAGCGTACTACTACAGGAAATCATCAATTCACACAGGAAGGCAGCAAGAAAGGAAGAAAGGAATAAGAGAACTATGAAACAGTCAGAAAACATTTGATAAGAGAGCATTAATAAGGCCTTAATATCAATAACTACACTAAATGTAAATTGAATTCTCACTCAAAAGGCACAGAGTGGCTGGATGATTTAAAAGAACAAGATGCAACTATATGCTGTCTACACTAGACTTACTTCAGCCTTAAAGGCCCACACAGACTCAAAGTGAGGGATGGAATAAGATATTCTATGCAAGTGGATTCCAAAAGAGAGCAGGGGTAGCTATACTTATGTCAGCCAAAATAGACTTTAAGACAAAAACAATAACAAGAGATAGGGATGGTCATTATATAATGATCAAGGGGACAATTTGTCAAGAACATGTAAAAATTATAAATATATATGCAACCAGTATCAGAGCACCTCGACATATTAAGCAAGTACCATCTGAAGAGAGACATAGACAATGATACAATAATAGCAGGCAAGGAAAAATTTTTCCTCCACCCACCTTGATTCCTTGGCTGGGCTAAAAGGTAGATTAACAAGAGAAAATCAAATTTATTAACATGTGTATTATACATGTAACACACAATTCAGGCTTCAGGTGTCCCTCCAAAGTTGGGAAGCACACAAAGCTTCTTTTGTTTACCTTATAGAACACTGGACCACATCTTGGGACAGGCCATGTAAGTGTGGGCTGCTTTCATGTAGCTCCTGCATCATCTGTACTGACCTACTTCACTTAACTAAATCTATTGTGTCTGCAGCCCCATATTTGATGATTTGAAGGAGGCCCTGCAAACTGCCATCTTGTCTGAGAAAAGTGTTCCCTGGTCAACATATTGCCAATCCAAGCTTCCTTGCCTGAGCCTTGCTCCTTGGTCTGTGCCATTCGGAGTCCTTGGGTCTGAGCCTGTCTGTCTCCACTTCCTCTGTCCTGCCTCATTTTCATCTCCTTGCTTCTGCTCTTTTGTTTGAGTAAGCAAGTAAACCCAGAAAGCAATGTTTAAGAAGCAAAATTCTAAAAACAACCAACCAACCAAACAAACAAAACTCCAGCTGCTGCAGTTTAAAGCTCATTAATGCTTGAGGGGAAAATCGCTGAGTGTAAAATATATTTCGGTAACATTTTTGGAGGGGAATTTGGCAATATCTATCAACATTTAAAATTTGAACACCCTTTGATGTCACAACTCCACTTTGGGAATTTATCTATAGATAAACTTGCACAAATGGGTATGTGTGTGTACAAAGACACATCATTGTACCAACTTACAAAAGATGTTGAAAGAAGCATGGGAAGAGCCTCAAGTTAGTAACAACCTAACTGCCCATCAATAGGGCCTGTTTAAATAAATTAAAACACGTTCAAATATTAGATTACTTTATAGCCATGAAAATAAGGAAATAAATCTACACTTATTTAGAAAGATAATGAAGATATATTGAGAAAGCTACAGAAAAATATAGTGTGTTCCTTTTGAGTTTAAAAAGATTGGGGTGTGTGTGTGTGTATACATATACCAACATTTTTTAAATGAACTCAAGAAGAATCGTTAATAGTTGTTGCCCCTGGGAGTCAGACTGTAGGGTTGGGGATGATGGGATACAGACTTATTTTTTACCTTTACTCACTCAAGGTACTATTAGTAAGTCTCCTCCCCCATGGGCACAATTTACATGTATAATTTAAATATAAATGTAAGTAGAAAATGTATAATTAATTCAGCAAAGTTGTGTAAATCATCTTCCATACCCCCAACTCATTTGTGTCAGGCAGGATGCTTAGTTACTCACAGTCAATCCATTCTTGGATTTATTATGAGACCCTGGATGTAGCTCTCAGAATTGTTGAGAGGGCTGCAGCACTGGGTTCTAGACCAGACTTCCAGGAACGACACCTGGAGCCACAGAATTGTGATGAGGGAGCCACGGCCTCCACTGTCCCAGGCCTAGTCTCAGGGGACTCATTCCAAACCAAATCTTGCTCCAAGTCGGTAACTCTGACCTGTGGGCTCTAAGTCACATGTCCATCCTCTAACAGCAAAGTAGCTAAGAAATATAAGAATTTAACAAAAATTCTTCCTTGGGGAGACGGAATTCACAATATGGGAAGTACCAGAATGTGGAGAGGTGCTATTTAAAAGATAGGGACCGGCGAGCCTGGGTGGCTCAGTCGGTTAAGTGTCTGATTCTTGATCTCAGCTCAGGTCTTGATCTCAGGGTCATGGGTTCAGGCTCCATGGTGGGCATTAGGCTCCATGCTGGGCATGGAGCCTGGTTGAAAAAATAAATAAAAATAAATAAATAAAAGATAGGGACAGTTGTAGATGACCCATGTCTATAACACCCTTCTATAGGTTACCTCCATTGGGATCTTACTCCATTAAACATATTATATCAGAGAAAAACTTATTCTAAAGTTGGGCTGTGTCAGATCGAAAATGAATGATAGCAGTGAACTGGACTATCCTTTGGTTTGTCATCTATTAATTAAGTGTGGGAAGCTTTTCTGACAGAAATAACCAGGATCTCAAAGACTGGCAAAATCCAAGCAAATCCTGGATTTAGGTGGTTTTCTCTGAATTCTAGAAGAGTAATGATAACTACCATTTAATTAATGTTCGTTATGTTTTAGACATCATGCCAGGATCTTTATATGGAATAAGGAAAGAAAAATTGCCTTAAAAAATATTACTGTGGCCACCAACCTTATACCTTACTGTATCATTCAGGATTTAGCCTGAGAAACAGAAGCAGCAAGAGATAGACATTAAGAGGTTTATTACAAGAAATTGGCTCACACAACTCTTGAGGCTGGTGAGGCAAGTCTAAAATCCAGAAGGCAGGCCGTTGTGAAGGGCAGCCTGTCATTCTTGCGCACAAGCCAAAGCTGCCATACACGGGCGGGATTTCGTCTTCAGACAAGCTTCAGTTATGTTCTTAAAATCTTTCAAATGATTGAGTCGTAGCCACCTAGATTAGCAATGGGTTATCTCCCCTACAATATCAGCTGATGATGGACTTTAATCACATCTACAAAATACCTTCACAAAGACACCTACATTAGCGTTTGGATAACTGGGGATTATAGCCAAGATAAACTCATACCTACTGCCAACCATTTAGCAAAAGACGGGACATTTTATTTTGCAAGGATTGCTCATGGGCTTTTTCAGTTATGTAAAGTAGGCCATTTGGTGCTAAGCTAAAGTGGGAGTCACTGGGAGAAGAAAGCTTTGCATTTATTTAATTCATTCAATTCATTCATCCATCCATCCTGTAGTTATTGAATGCCTCTCTGCACGTTTTCTTCTCAGTGCTTGGCATATATCAGAAAATAAAATGGACCAACATTCCTGCCTCTGTGGAATTTATATTCTTCATATAATAGAATGCTGGAAGTTTGGGGTTTTCTTTTGACATTGGAGGAGATTGAAATTGGAGCCCTAACATCCAAGAAAAGAGCGGAGGAAGACAGATTTTGGGAGAGGATGAGCTCCAACACAGCAGCAGGTTTGGATCAAGAAAATGCTGTGCAGTAAGAAATACTTCCGTGCTGCTCACAGATGGCCGTTAAGAACAGTGATCTCCAGTTTCCTGCTCTGTTGTATTTCCTAGAGAAAGATTATCACCAAAACTTCTGTTAAAATCAGTAACATACTCTGCCTTTGATTAGTGAAGTTTAGTAATGCTCACGCGTGGAGCAAACTAATGCAGAATAGGACGGCGAGCAAGAGACCAGGCAAGAGAACCAGAACCAATATGGTGTGTGTGTATATATATATATATATATTTATATGTATATTTATGTATGTATATATGTATATTTATATATTTAATATATTTTTATACATAAATGTATTTATAAATTTACTTGTTTGTTTGTTTCAAGGAACTGGCTTATGTGATTGTGGGAATGTAACAGAGCTGAGTGGGTTGACTCCTTGGTGAGTCACAGATACAAACTACGCCAGGTGGAGTTGTCACACAAAGCAACCTTTATTTGCAGCAAATAAGGAGATCACAGGGAAAAACTTCCAAAGCCATGACCCCTCGAGCCAGGGTGAATGGGTTCCTTTTATTTAGGGTTAGGATTGAGACAAGGAAACTAAAGGGATCCCATGAAAACCTGCTTTTTTCACTCCTTTGCCTGCTTCTATTCTTGCTAGGACCTACCCCTCTGCCTTACACACGCCCTTATAGAACAGCTAAGAGATGTCTTCCTTGTAAGTCAAGCATTTAGTGATCTCTTTGGAGTCTTCAAGCACAATAGGTAACATTTAAGTAGTGACTGGACTCATCAAGACCCCTGGGCCTAGGGCAGAACGGACTTACGGAGGACACCTAAACACTCCGCTTTGTTCCTGGATTACTGAGAAGACATCTGCACCAGATCACCATCCTTAATAAAAACCCCAGGTCCCAGGCAAATATGAGACTTGCTCTTCATTTGTTTCTAGTCTCCCAGACACTGTCTGTACCTACACTCTCCATAAATCTTTACCAACTGCGCTCTTACTTCCTCTCAGCTTGCGTTTGATTTCCATCCTACACAAAGCCAAGGACCCTCTTGGCTAGTCCTGCAGGACCCTCTCTGGGTCCTCGGACCCAGCCAGCCTGCATCATGATGACTATTTAGAAAGGGGGCCTTGTCATCGTAGGTAGAGGCAGGTTTAAAGTCATGTAGACACCTTAAGGAAACATGCGTAGACTTACATTGTATGTTCTGTAAATGAGGTTTGTGCTCCTCTTTGGGTGGAGATTTTAGTATTATAATGAGGTAAAGGTAACTGGTAGTCACTCCGCGGGTCACCCTCTGCTCCATCTGTGCAAGCGTGAATTGGGCATTAAACTGAAACCGGTCGGGGTGGTCTGGGTCAGAGGAGCTCTTCGTCCAGGCGCTAATTATGGCCTGAAAGGGTACTTTTGACATCCATCATCACATGCTATGCCCCTCAGGTCTTTTGCCCGCGTTAAGAGTCAAGCTGGAATGGGGAGCTTAAGGGAAAATGTGGGACAAAGGTCGGCGGGTACAAGCAGGTGGGCAGTAAAGGTCAGGTCTCGGGGTCCAGCTGGTGACAAGGGTCTGGCAAGTCCCAAAGCTGTGGAGCAGGCCGGCAGACTGGTAACTCTCAGGCAGGAGCTAAAGCTGCAGTTTTGAAGCAGAACTTCTTCTCCCTTAGGGAACCTCAGCTTTGTTCTTAAGGCCTTTCCACTGATTGGATGAGGCCCAACCATATTATCAAGTTAATTTCCTTCCCATAAAACCAACTGATTGTAGAGGTTAACCACATCGATAAACCAACTCCGTAGCAACACCTAGATTCATATTTAATTGAATAACTTAGCACCATAATCTGGCCAGGGGGACACGGAAAGCTAACCATCACAGGCAGGGCATCAAAGTGACCAGAAGACTCTGAGGTGCCAGGAATCCTAGGAAAACTGAGAATGGAACTGGACTTGGGTGGGATGGAGCCTGAGACAATTTGTTAGTCTATTAAGGCCTTGAAAGTGGGGAAACCCAACCACTTGGAAGTAAGCACTAGGATGACCACATGTCCTGTGGATGTCACCCGGGAGCACCACCTCGAAGTCCCACCCCAGCATGATCTCATTCTCTGGAGGTACGGCAATGACTCACAGTTTACTATCAACTAGGATACTTTACAACTCTGTAACGGTGGGTGGTAACTTGTTGAAAGCGTTTCTTATCCGAATGCAACACAAGTGTTTTTTAAGGGGTACCAGAAAACACCACCTCAAAATATGCCTCTTTGATACACAGATTATTTTGAGCTAAAAGCCACTGAGAACCAACAGATGCAGGAAAAGATGTAAAAACAGGGCTGAAGTTTTCATTCTGTAAAGGAGACATATTTATCAAGGCAATTTCAATATTTTAAAAAGATGCCTCCCTGTCAGATCAGGAAGAAGTAGTAAGTGACGTTACTAAAAGACCTTTATTTACGATCCTTCCCCGCTTTCCATGATCTGCCTCCCCCTTCACCACTCAACTGCCCAGAAACCCTAAACCCCTTTTCCTTTGTCTTGCCCTAAGTTAATAAATAAACTCAAGTTCTAACCACCCCTCTGACTTACACAGCTCTGGGTGCTACTGTTTTTCTCTTGTTGCTCTGTCTTTGATCAATCTTATATACAGACCCTCAGCTACATAACCTAAATTGAGGAGAGGAAAAAAAGATGTCTCCCTCCTCTCCACATAGAAATAAAGTGTAAGTGATTTCCATCCAGAGCAAAGATAATCCCTGAAGCTGACGGTTTTGCTGTCCTGTGGATCGTTAGCCAGGTTTGTCACTAATTTAGCCATCTCGTTCAAGTAGTCTTTCTTGGCAGCGACTATAAGTATTTCTGTCTCTACGATACTCTTGAAAGGGATTTATCATTCTGGCACTCCCCTCATCGATGTGTTAATTGGTCGTGCACATTCTGCATCTGGAGGAGAGGCTAAATACCTTGAGGGTATTTGGGTGATACTTGATCTTATTTAATTTTCACAGAAACACAGCAGTTTAATAGTATTAATGCTATTTTAATAGATGAAAAAAACCGAGATTCTCCAAGGTTAAAGCCTTGCCCAGTACTACGTCGTAATCATAGGTGGTAGAGCCGGGCTCTCTACCTGCTCTTCTGTATGCTGCGTTGTCCACGGCTGAAGGGCATCTAGCTAGAAGGGACTTGAGAACTCTGAATCTTTACACTGTGCCTCAGTCCCCTCTGTAAGATCCTTGATAAGCAGTTACTCTTTTCTACCTGACGGGCCGTAGGGATGCACTTTTCTACAGTTTGTTCTCGTTTCTGGCTCATTCCCAGTATTCTCACTCATTCCTCAAAATGTCAGACTTCAGATCCATGGCTTCCTAGACACTGGGCCTTCATCAGTTCGTGACTATCACTCTCCAGGCGTCACGTCCTGAATTGCCCATCATAATACAGACACATCATGGTAATCGTGTTGATAAATGAGAAATAGAGAGCTGTCAATCATCTTCCCCGTTATATAGAAAATGGTCTTTTATTATTCAACCTAAGGTTGAGTTTGCTTTCTTGGTAGTCTCCATAATTGATAGTGTATTGCATTCTGCCTTGTATGCAAACAAAAAACTCACAATATTTTTAATTATTTGTAATTTTTTTGTATTATTTATTTCACTGCTTCTTAGTTTCTCCTGTGGTTTTTTTGGTTTGTTCTGTTTTGTTTTGGCTGAAATGAAACAGAAATCTGTGGCCCAGATTTAAGAAATCTGTGAGAGGAGGGGAGCAGCTCAAAGCAATTTCTGTATTTATTTTAATTTAAAGAAAAAAAGAGTATCTTCCTTTGTAAAGTAGCTAAGCTGAGGCAGCCAGCTGCAGAAGTTCTAGAGGACAACAGATAGGGAAAAACAACAGAGATCAACATTTGACTGACATAGTCTAGGAAATACATCAGTGCAGATAAGAGTCATTTGAAAGTTTTAAAGTGAATTTCTGAACCATCAAAATAAATATTGCAATGGCACAAGCTGTATTTTTCAAAACAAACAAACCGAATTTTGAAAAGCAGTCATTTGTGTTTGGTTTCACAAGGAATTGAATTGCGTGGAGAGCTACTTGCCTTAGCAGCTGGATGCTAACGATTGCATGAGGACATGTAAATACGACAAAATCATCTTTTTTACCAAGAACAGCACTAACCTCACCTGATACTGCTGAGCCTAGAGCATTGAGCTGAGAGCATTAGATTTCTGGCTGCAGATGACAGATACCTATTCAAATGTGTGTGGCAGACAGAAGTTTCACGAACCCACAGGAAGGGCCCAAGGACACCCATGATGTTCTCTGGGACTCTGGAGTCTCTCTCCTGCTGAGAACAGCTCCTTCTGCACTGTGGGTGGTGTGGTCAACCCACAGGCTCACATCTCTACCCCCAGAGACCTGAGACCCTTATACTAACCCAGGGAAGGGCTCTTGTTGGCCCCTCTTAGGCTCAGTTTATATCTCACTCTGAACCATGGGTTGTGGCCAGGAAAGGGGTCAAACAATTGACCTGGCTCAGGTTGCATACTGACCTCTGAAACAATCACTCTGGCCAGTGGGGTGGGATCGAAATGAAAATGGCAAATTCTATTCAAACCACACGGTTGTTCCAGGGAGTCAAGTATGTCCAGGACAAGGTAGGAAGCTTGCTCTCTTGCCCATTCTGAACAACTGCATTTTTCACTCTGCAGGGACAATTCGTAGTTTCATTTTTTTACGCATTAAAAAACACCAAATTGTTTTTACTTTAGAGTTAAAGCACTATCTATTTCAAATGATTATTCCATGTATTCTATGTGCCAAGTGAAGAGGTGTTAGCATATTGTCTTCAAGGACCTGTAGGAATAGAAAGGACTCATTGCTGTTTATGAGCATATCTATACCTTTCGCACCTCCAAGAGCTCTTGCTTCGTGGCAACCTCCAGTAAGCCTTTGATTAAATTCAAGGTGATTGGACTATTATAACTATTAATCATACTCTGAGAGACTCATTTCCCCCACCCCTCACCCCATTCCTTTGATCGTGGCTTTATTCATTCACCCAACAAATATTTAATGAGTGCCTATTATGTTCCAGTAGTCTAGATATAGAAAGATAGAGAAATAAAGCATGGTCCCTGCCCTCCAGGGCTACATCAAAGAGGGGATATTGGACAAGTAAACAGCCTATTATAATACAGTAGGATAAGTGCTGTGATCAGCCTATTCTATTTTTTACTAGCCTCTAGGCCACAATGAACAACCTGTGCCTTTGTCCCTCAAAATACTCAATTCATGCTACTTACTGATGTCTACATTTTTTAAAGCAGGGACTCACTTTCATTTACAAATACAGAGAAGGATTAAAAATGGGAGGCCTGGTGGGAAATGAGTTGACAGTGAAAAGAACAGGTAAGAGAGACTTAAGTAGAAAGTTTATGCCTTTATGAAACAGCACAATATTCTGCTCCCCAGAAGTTAAGCAATCAGTGGTCTTTTCTGTCTAGCAAGTAAGAACTTCTAGTTTGTGCCCCCACAGCTTCTGAATAAGGCGGGGACACTGGTCAACAACAGGGATACTCCACCAAGGCCATGATTCTGTAAGCTCCTTCCAGATGGTTCCTTCATGGAGCAGAAGTGAGCTTTTGTTCATGAAGATAAATTATTGGAAGCAAGCTCTTTTGAATGCAGTTTAACTGTGTAACATTACAGGCTTTATTAGCCAACATGAAATATTCCTCACAGACCTTCTAACCAGTACAATATTCTGTTACGTCTGGACAGGAGCTCTGTAGTTGACACTTGGTATTTCAGAAGGAGAATAATTGTTCCAGAAAACCTTTACATCTTTTTTCTGAAATCAGTGTGCCCCAGACTCACGTGCATTTCTCTTTTTTTCCCACTCTGCTAGCTGGTTGCATGAAGTGAAATGTGGAGTTCCCTGTGATATAACCAGGCACCATTTTAATGCATTGTTAGACATCATCTGTTTTTCTCCAGGTAATGGCAACACTGAGCTCTCTTTTACTGTGGAAATGTGAAGTAGCATATTTCATGCACTTGTTTTTATGAGTCCTTTGGCTCTTTGAGGCTTTTCTTTGCTTGAGCTCAGCCCACAAACCAAAGTGAGTATCTGTTAATATTTCCCCAGACTGCTATTCAAGGAAAAGAACCACTTGATATTAATCACGATGGCAGAACTCCCCGACTGACAGCCTTTGGTTCATTCTCAAGGCTACAGTGCCTGGGGCACACTGCTTTGCAAACTTTGCTAACCCAAGAAGCTCCTTGGGGAGTTTGTTAGCAATGTCCAGTCCAAAGTCAAATTCTCCCAAAGACTCTGATTGAGTGGGTTTGGGGTCAGGCTCAGACATTTGCAGTGCTAACAAAACCACTGCAAGACTCTAAAGCAAGTAAGGAAGAGCTGAAGAAAAAAAATCAGAGACCCTGAAATATAGGTGTCTTTTTTTTTTTCTTTCTTAGTGAAGTAGTCGGTTCCTGGGGTAAGTTCACTCGTTCTTTCGTTCGTTCGTTCATTCATTCATTCTTGTTATCAAGCACTTACTGTGTGCCTCCTAACTTGATTTTCCATTTCTGAAGACTTTTAATTTAAATTCCATCGTCAAGTTTCACTTTTCTGGGGAGAGCTGCCAAGGGTGAGGCTCCTAAGAGACAAAGTGAAACTGGCCGCGAGAGTGATCCTTCCAGCTGCAGGCCAGGAGGTGGGAAGGATGACATCCAGGCAGTGGAAACCATCTGGTAGGGAAGCAAATCCGATGATGACCCTCACCTAAGGAACTTGGCTGTTTGTCTAAGCCTCCGGAGGGAGTGATCCCTGCCCCATAATGGGCTGAAACAATTTTAAATATTATGAGGGAATGGAGGCTTCAACATGTGTGACCAGGAAGCTGAATAAGACCTTGTTTCAAAAGCTAGTGGACCACCTTCTGTTTTCTTTACTATTGTTCTGTGACCAACAAATGAATGTTTGATGCTTGTTATAACTCGAAGAGTGTGATGCCTGTGAAATGAGGTCATGTAAATATTGCACGTGAAGGCAGCCCCCCACCTCCTCAGAGTGCTTCTGGGGAATGACAATCCCTCAGTGCAAGCACAGGCTCACTTTAGGGCTGGCCCTACATCAAGGAGTTGGATGTAGGCTCCTCTGAGGTGGCCTCAGTCACCCCTTGGGTTGGGGCAGGTGAGCAAGCAGTCTTGAGCTTTTGGTAGGTTGGTTTCATTTTGTAGGGTGGTTTTTTTTTTTTCTTTTTGTGGGGGTGTGATGGTGGTAGAATTTCACGAAGATTTGGAGAGGGTGGGTGGGGAGAGAGATGTCCCAGGGAGGAGGGAGACTGGACACCCACATCACCCTCTGACCTGGGTTAGCCCATTCGGGGTTCTGCCATAGCAGAAGACCAGCAGCTTTGAGACAACGGAAATTCCTTTCTCACAGTCTGGAGGCTGGAAGTCCAAGATAAAGGTGTCGGCATGGCCAGGTGAGGGCCCTCTTCTGGGTCACAGAGTTCTTGTTGTGTCCTCACATGGCAGAAAGGGCAAGAGAGCTCTGTTGGGCATCTTTTATAAGGCATTAATCTCATTCCTGAGGGCAAAGCCAAAGGCCTCGCATTCAAATTCCATCACGTTGGGCATTAGGATTTCAAAGTATGAATTTTAGAGGACACAAACTTTCAGAGCATAGCGTGACCTCACATTATTTAATGGACTGTGACCTGTCAGACTTGGGCTAAGTCGTGTGTGTGTGTGCACGCGCGTGTGTGACCTATGTGTGTGCTAGGGAAGGTCGCATATGAAAGAGTGGGTACGCAGCATTCCCAAACCTGCAATCGGGTCACCACTCCGTGGTCTGTTACCCATCTATGGTAAGACATGTGCCTTTTAGTTGGCTTGCCCCGTAAGTGTAGAGTTTTCAAGGTCCTGATCCTGGAAGTATATGGAGAAAAGTGATTTCAGCTAGGATAAAGAGAGATGCCAGACAATAAAAATCCAGGGAGGAGAGAAAAATCTCATGGTTGCTCTAGTCCCACTCAGCAGCAGAGTCTGTTATGGCCTACCCCACCATGATAAATGGGGATGTCCACAAGGACAGACCACCCACATGAGAAGGTGACATGCACAGCAGGCCTGGTCCTGGGCACTGCAGGCTGATAGCCAGGTTCTGCCTTCCAAGAAGTTCTCGTCATTAGTATCTATCCCAACCTGTGCTGTCACACGGGGTCCTGTGCATTGAAGGGCCCCCGCTTGGTTCAATGCTCTGCCGTCACCATCTTGAAATTCTTAGTGACGTTTGACCACTGGCCTGGAGATCCTCTTGCCAGTCATGCCTTCAAGGCCAGAAGGATGCTTCTGGCTCTGTGGGAGTCAGGGCAGGGTGGCTCCTTACGGGTGGCCCCTGTAGCAGAGTGGCCTGTGAATCTCTTGTAGGTCTGTTATTCATCAATTGCCTTCTCCTTAGCTCCATACAAGAAAAGGACAGAGGAGAGAAAGCTCGGTTGTCATTTACTACCCTTTCTGGTAGATTCTGGAACAAAGCAGAGGATGGTGAATTGTGGGACTGAATGAACCTTGATTCAGGGAGGTGACAAGAATGACCCTCAGTCAGGCCTCGAGCACAGGGACAAGTGCTGCTCAAGGGGCAGAGGTCAGCTCCCGCTCCCAGGGAGGAGATCCTGCCATGATTGACTCTATCAGCAGCCTCTGTCCCCTGGCCTGGATCCTGGGGAGGCCTCATGTGGCTCATCCTCACCTGGCTTGGCATCGGTTTGAGCTGCTGTTGAGGACAGAGCCTCTTCCTGCAGTACCTGCATGCTGTGTGCCGGCACCCCGCACATCACCTGGCCTCATCATCCCAGGAAGAAGCACACTCATCAAATGGGAGTGTGCTCTGGGTCTTTGCTGGTAGCCAGTATTGGCTGCCACTTATTGAGCCTTTATTGTCTATCAGGCAATAGGACTTGCTCACATTTAATCCTCAACACAGTGTTGCCAGATAAGTTATACTGTTCTCCCATTTCATGGATGAGGAAATTGATGTTCAGGGGACCATGTAACTTTCCAAGGCTGACAAAGCTCGTATTTGATTCCGAGTTTTTCTGACAACAGAGATCAGGCTTTTTCTCATTACATTATATTATCTCTCTAACATCTATTCACCTCACTGGACTTTTGTGTCTAATATAAACCCCACATGAGTCACAAGCACATACACACATGTGGTGGGCCAGTGGCACAGGCAGGTAGATGATAGAAGAGGCCCAAGGGTGATTATACTCCTGTAATCCTGAGGATAGAGATAAGAGAGTCTCCTGTCTCTTCCCAGGATGCATTTACACCCTGCCTAACCGTCTGGCTCACACCTGGTCAGTGAGGGCCCTTGGTGGTAAGAGCCATGATGGTTGCTCCCACTTGAGCGCTCTTCACCAGCACGTCCCCAGTTAATACTCACAAGAACCCTGAGAAGTAGTCCCTGCCATTGTCTCCATTTTCCAATGATGAAATCTTGGCGAGGTTAAGTGCCAAGTTCATGCGACTAGACATGGAGGTCATTTACTGATTCACTTAACAAACATTCTTCAAGCACCTGTCATGTGTCAGACCCTGTGCCAGGCACAAGAGTGAGCAGTAAGCAGCACAGAGCCGGTCCTCGGATGAGTCAGGATGGTCAGAGAAGGCTTCTCTCAGGAGATCCCAGGTATGATCAGGAGTTGACTGGGTCGAGCGGATATGGAATATGGAGGAAATTTTCAGCTGAAGGACCACTATGTGCAAAGCTCATGGTGAGATGTAGCATGGTCTATTCAAGGAGTTGAAAGGTCAGTGAGGCCAAAGTGGACAGAGGGAGAGGGGCATGGAGTGAAAAGAGCCTAATGCCAAATGGCCTCTTGAGTTCAGCCATTACCTCTGTGGTCCAGCCAGCAGGAGAGAGGAAGAGGAGAAAGGGCATGCCTCTTCCCCTTGAGGTCATTTCTTGGAAGACACATACCAAACTTTTGATTACATCTCATTTACCAGAACTCAGTCAGTGGCCAAGCTAGCTGCATAAGAAGCTAAGAATTAGCACCTTTATTTTGGGCAGTGAAGGGCCAACTTAAATTCAAAGGGTCAGTTACTAAGAAGGAGGGAAGAATGGATGTCAGGGTACAGCTAGCAGGCTCAACTACAACCACAAGTCCCGAGTCCGTGCGATACCAAACCACATGCTAAATGATGAAAAATCAAACGCAGAGACTCAAATATATGAAGTCAATTTCTCTAGGTCTCAATTTTATGCATATTTTCATGTTCCATTTTTGTTGAGTTGTTAGACTGTTTACTAGGTGAAAAATCCATGTCTTAAATGTAAAATGGGATTGCCACTGTGGAAAAACAGCTTGGCAGTCCCTCAAAAAGTTAAACATAGAATTACCCTATAATCTGTAATTCCACTCCTAGGTATACACCCAAGAGAACTGAAAATACATAGGCAAGCAAAAATGTATACATGAATGTTCGTGATAGCAGCCAGAAAATGGAGACAGCCCAAATGCCCTCCAGTTAATGAATGGATAAACAAAATGTGGTATATCCATACAGTGAAATATTATTCAGCAATAAGAAGGAATGACGTACTGATATATGCCAGAACATGGATGAACCCAGAAAACATTATGCTAAATGAAAGATGCTAGACACAAAAGGCCAGGGAGATCCAAGGACTGTATGATTCCATTTATATGAAGTGTCCAGAATAGGCAAAGCCATAGAGAAAGAGAAGAGATTAATGGTTGCCAGGGGATGGGGGCAGGGAGGAAGAAGTATGGGTCATATTTTTGGAGTGATGAATATGTTCTATAATTAGGTGGAGAATTAGATGGTTGCATGGCAGAGTGACTACAATAAAAAGCACTGATTGTACACTTTAAAAGAGTGAATTCTTTCTTCTTTCTTTCTTTCTTTCTTTCTTCCTTCTTTATTTTCTTTTTTTCTTTCTCTCTCTCTTTCTTTTAGAAAGAGAGAGAGAATGTGTGGGGAGGGATGGGGCAGAGGGAGAGAGAGAATCTTAAACAGGCTCCACACCCAGCATAGAGCCTGACATGGGGCTTGATCTCATGACCGAGATCATAACCTGAACCAAAATCAAAAGTAAGACACTTAACTGACTGAGCCACCCAGGTGCCCCTAAAAGGGTAAATTTTCTGTTATATGACTTATATCTCAATTTAAAAAAAAACCCTCCATGTGTAGGTTCTTTAAAAAAAAAAAAAAAATATATATATATATATATATATATATATATATATATGTTTGGTTAAATCTGATATAATAACACTGTTAAATTCTGACTTTTGATTCATGACCTCAAATCATAGTTAGCAATATGAAGCCAAATACTTGTGTTTTTCTTGCCTGAATTTTAAAGTTTTCCTGAAGGTGCCCATCATCACACATCACCGACTGCTGTTGTGTGTTAGTTATCTAGCGCTGGGTAACAAATTACACCAAAACTCAGCAGCTTAAAACAACAAGAACTGATGGCCTCCCAGCTTCTGTGGGTTGGGTATCCAGAAGCACCCTAGTTGAGTGGTTCTGGCTCAGGGCTTCTAGGAGAGTTTCAGTCAAACCATCAGCCAGGGCTGGCGTCCCTGAACACAGGACTGGGGCTGTGGGATATGCTTCCAAGAGCTCTGGTGTGGCTATTGGCAGTGGACTTCATCATGAACCTCTTCACAGGGCTCCTCACAATATGGCTTCCCCCAGAGTGAGTGATGAGAGAGACACAAAGAGGGAGAAGCTGCTGTGTCTTTTTAACTTAATCTCAGAAGTGACACCCAGCACTTCTGCCGTATTCTACAGGTCACACAGACCACCCTGGCACAATGTGAGAGGGGGCTACCAGGGTGTGAATACCAGGAGGCGGGGGCATTGGAGCCACCGTGGGGTCTGGCCGCTCCAGGGAGATAGCAGTACTCAGGCTGGGCAGACCCAGAAATCGGAAGTGAGTGATGGTGCTGTCACTCAGCCAGAGCAGGGTCCAGCTTGCGTGCTATAAAATGAAAGGTGCACTGCCCAGTCAGAGTGACAGAACAGAGGTCCAGCTATTACTGTTGCTCTGGGTGCTGCTGCTGAGGACGACGTGTCAGAGGGCAAAGGGCACCAGACCCAGAATGAGGCCTGTCTGAGTCCGCGGCCACTTACACCCTCCCAGGAGCCTGGACAAGCCACTGTCCCTCTCCAGGCCTCTGCTTCCTCATTGGTGGAATGGACAAGGTGATTGGAACCATGTTTTTCAGTTAGGCTCTCTGTGCCTGCAGAGACCCAAGGATGGGCTGCCAGGGGAAGTTCTGGGTTTATCAGGCCCCTGGTAAGGATCCATTTGAGAAAAAAAAATAAGTGTGCTGCTGATTGCAAGTAATAAAAAGAACAAAGTGAGTACTGTGCAATGCTCAAACTCCCCTATGTCTTCACTTTTGAATATCTGGATCTCAGAATCAGCAAAGCCCTCTCTATGGGATGGCTCTCAGTCCCGTTGACGGTATGCGAAGAATGTGCAGTTATGTTCCATCCTGTGCTCAGCTAACCAGAGGGAAATTGCCCTTGTATCCGATGCCACAATAACCGTCATTCAATCATTTTCTTAGTGCCTGGAAGGGGAATCATCATAAAGGAAGGGTGGTGTCAGCCGTGTCAGCCGTGGGGCCAACAGATCTGGGTGGAAAGAGAAAGATCAGTCATCAGAATTGCAGCTCAAGCCGAGAGGCATGGGCAGGAGTGTGTGCAGAGGGCATGGGTTCAAGAAAGGGTCTCCTCTCCTCACCTGGAATCACCTCAAGGATGGCCAGGACGATCCAACGAGGTTGCGGCTCACTTGGGAAATGCATGGAAAAGGCAGTGTCCTCGTCCCGGATGGCTGAAATATAAGAAGGGGTGGTGGCACTAGAGGCGACAGGGAGGGGAAGTCCCCGGAAAGGAGGCAGCCTCCTCTAGCTCCCTCTACCACACAGGGATGATGCAGGCCAGGGTTGCCAGGCCTTCTCAGTTTTTAGGAAAAGCCAGAAATCCAGGTTTTTATGTGAATAAACTGTAAGATTTCCCAATTTTTAAAATACTGTGCAGACCAAACAACACTTGTCACCGGGCCAGACCTGATCCATTGGCCACCAGTTTGCGACTTTGAATTCCAAATAAGTGACTGTATTGTAACCAAAACACCAGGAAAATCTCCATTCTCCTCCTGAGAATGTGACCCTCTTGGAGTCACTTTAGTTGTTCAACTATTACTGTATGCCTGGCACAGAGAGGGTTCTAGAATGTTCCTGTTTTCTCATCTCCTCTCTGACCACAGAGCCCCCTTCCTCCCTTATTCCATCTATTGGGTTTTCTATATACGAGAAAGTGGGAAGAAAGGAAATAGAAGGGAAGAAGAACACAGGCCTTAGAAGAAAAGTTTGCCATGTGTCTTATTCCAGAAGTGGAGGTAACATTATGCCCCTAAGCCACCATCTTTGTACCCTTGGCAACTAGCCCAGAGCTCATTATTACTTTTTGAAAAACTCAATAACAATCACAGCATATATCCATTGATCACCCACATGTGCCTATCCCAGTGGTGGTATTATTATGTTCCTGGGCCATGCATTTTATTCCTTATAACGTTTCCATGATGCAGGAACCACTTGGAGGAAACTGAAGCCTATAGGGGCTAAGTAACTGGCCGGGGGTTTGTAGAGCTCTCAAGAGGTGGGGCTCGAATTTGAATGCAGATGAGCCTGACTCCAGAGCGCACATTTTTAACATTGTACCGAATGAATGAATGAGTGAATGAGTGAGCAAGTGAATGAGGGAGCTGAGGTCCTGCTCCCCCTCTCCCCCTTCTCACGACCCCCAGCCCCACCCTGCCCTCCAACTCAGGCGCTGGTTCTGAGGCAGAAAGACTGGAGTTACAACTGGGCAGATTTGCCAAAGGAGTCTTGGCCCATCACTCTCCTTTGTGGTTCAGGCTTCTCTCTGTCACGGGCCTCCCAGGAGCTGTCAGTGTTTCAACACGCACTTAGCTCCCTTCCTGTCGCACTGAGTCCCTCGGCATCATTTGCCTTTCAGAGACATGTTGGTGAAGGAGAAAGCTGCAGGAAAGCAGTAGGATTTTTGCATCAAGGAGGGCTATTATTTACCAGCACACTAGTTTGCTATTTTTTTCTGTACCCTAGTGTGTAATCAGAGCTCATAATAATGCTAGTGTGTGGGAGGTCTACGTTTCCTCCCGATTAAGCATCCCCAGATGTTGGAGATCCTGACCCTTCATGCCTCCCTGCCTGCTTCCGTTCACCTTCCAGCCTCACTCTTTCTTTTGGCTCCAGCCAGGAGCTCAGCACCACCCACCCTGCGGTTGGCTGATCAGTCAACATTCCCCAGCACTGCAACTCAATGTCTGCCTGAAAGTCTGTTTCCTCCTTGATGTGGTTGAGCGTCTACTGTCTGCTCTGATTCAGAAATCCCTCTTTCATGCGAACCTGATTCCCAACGCAGATGGATTTCCTTGCTGCTTTTGGAAATCGCCAAGAGTACTCCCCTGGTGCAATCAGAGACATCCCTGTGTGGTGCATGCTGACCCGGTGGCCAACAAGGGATCATCAAACATGACTCCACATTGCAGTTAGTGAACTTGCCATTTCAGTGTTGGGATGAAACCAGGAAGCACTGATTCTCCAGATAGGTCCAATGGCTTATTTTTGCAAACTAGCATACACCAAGGGTACTAGGGATAATCCAAATAGGGGCCTCTCCCCCCGCCCGCAATCCACCTAAAACCAGCTCTATGGGTTTAATAGCTCAGTGTCCTGAGGGTTTTGGCCTTAATCACCCAGAAAAGGATACTGCAGGGTCTTAGAATAACATATGATTTTGGAATCTGCTGAACTGGGGTCACATTCTCACTGTGCCACATGCTAGTTCTGGGATCTAAAGAAAAATCACTGACTTTATGGGCTTCATCTTCCTCACCTACAAAATGGGAATATTAAGGATAAAAATTGCCTCACAAAATTATTGTAAGAAATACATTAGCATGTGTGGATGTTCTTGGGACAGAGTAGGCTTTCATTAACTACCATTTACAACATTTGGGACCTTGCACAAATTTCTTAATGCCCTACAGCTCAGTTTCCTCATCTATACAATTAGGATTGATAAGAAAACCCCATAGGTTCAATGTGACAATTAAGTGAGATAATCTATATAAATCAATTAGCAATTGCACATGGTAAATGCTTAATAAACATTTGCTATTATTATCATCTTTTAAGACAGGAAAACAATTGTTTCTGAGGTGCTTGGAAGTACTTTTTTATATGTGGATGGAATATTCTCCCTGAAATGGCTTTTATTCATTGTGATGCCTTTTACTAATTATCTTTACTGTTACCTTCATTAATTTGCAGAGTTAAAAGTTAGTATGTAGCTAGAGAAAGTTCAGTCCAGCCTCTGGCATCATTATCAACACTTCTCAGAAAAGAGAGGAGCTGAATTAATGAGATGATCCTATCCTGTTGGAGGTCCCAGAGTCAGATGGCTGTGGGGATGTTATCCTTCATTCCAGGAACTAGGGGAGGAGGTCAGACTGTTGCCACTTGCTTATGCTTGATACAGTTTCCTGAGTCAGAAGCTGGATGACCAAGATATACATTTACCAGCGCCCCCAGAGACCCACTAACTGTTTCCACTCCTGCTCCTCGGCACATTTCAGAGAGAGTTTTCTTTCGCTGGTAGGAAAGAGCATGGGGGTGCAAAGGTATTTAAATATTTGTGAAAGCAACACCATGGACACTTCAGAACACTTAAGTAAAGCAGAGTTTACTCTAAGACTAACCACAAATCGTTTCTTAGAATGTCCAGGTGAGGAATAGCCACCTTGAGCAAAAAAAGGAAAACTGGCTACAGAATTTTGGAAGCCTGGCTTGGTTACTGAGAGCTGATAAAACAATATCACAAACATAGTTGACAAACCACTAATTGGTTCAAGTTCTTCTATGAATATCCTTTTACCTAAATGAATATTTACATTTGGACCCCATCAAGCTGTTGCTGCTACCAGATGGTTTATAAATGCATGCTGAGACGCATCAGAAAAGTAACATCTGGAAATCTTTGAATCACATTCTTCTTGCTAAAATATCCCTGGGGGAACGGGGGCTTCAAAAAGAGAAAAATCCAAACTTTTAATGGGTATTGCAAAGGATGTGAGATAGTAAAGTTTTTCAGTCTTGATTAAAACTTTCGGAGAACAAAACAGAAATTGACTTAAAATTCTAATTGGAAAAGCATTAATGCCGTATATAAAAGAGTGTCACCTTTTGAATTGTATTATGGAGATGTCATTTATGAGAGTGCCATCTTTAATACAAGTTTATGAAAATGCCCAACCACTCGTCAGGTCAGTGCTCAAAACCATTTGTTCAACAGTGGTGACAGATTTGCACTGACCCTCTACACACATGTTTGCTCCAAGGGGCCTGGAGCAAACAACCTCCCTGGGTCGTTTCAAGGTTTAATGACATAATGTCCATGAAAGTGCCTTGTAAAATGAAGAACACTTTATAAACTGTAAAGAGCTACATTAACACATGATTAGTTCCTGTTAAAGACAAACTGTTTGACCAGAACACATGGTACAGCAAATAGTCGTGGAGTAGAGCAAAGTAAATGATTAGCTCAGGCAGGTACAAAACCACAGCTCAGGCTTTATTTTCAGACCAATGATCAAACCGCCAGAATTTTAAAGGCTTGGTTTGCGTTATAGACCTGGGGTGGGGGTTGGGGAGGCGGTTCTTAGGTTTTTTTCTAACTTTGAAAATACCCTATATAGAATATTATCCTAATTTGGGAGTTCCTTCCCTACTTGTGAGTCTCAGACTTTCTGGGGCCATAGGGTGATTACACAGGGTCCATGCATCCTTATGCAGAACCAGCCTTGAGGGTAGTCTGAACAATGTGCATGTAGTAGGCCCTGATAAATATTAAATGAATGAATGAATGATCCATGTGATTCATTTACATACTAGTATATTTCAAATTATGTAAATATCATTATGTTTTGTTTATCTATTGCTGCATAACAAACTACTCCAGAATTTAATGATTTAGAACAATGATCTGTTATTTCTCATGATTCTGCTCACATGTTGGGTGATTATACTGGTTTTGCCTGGGATCACTCATATGGCTGCATTCAGCTGGTAACTGGGCTGAGAACTCAGTTGGAGCACCTGGGCCTCTCTCTTCCCTTATGGTCTTTTATTCTCAAGGAGTTTAGACTGGCTTCCTCACATGATGGCAGTCAGGTTTCAAGAAGGCAAACCAAGAGGGTAAGCACTGACCAAGCTGATGCTGGTGTCAAGTTCACTGGGGTCTTCGTGGCCACAGCAGGCCACACCATCCAAGTCCAGAGAGTCAATGTGGCAGGAAACTAAACCAGGAGGTTTGATTCTTTGCTGACCAACAGTGTGAGAGTCTACAACATCATCATTCACTAACTGTAAACTCATTTAAAGGGTTACTGAATCCATAAAAGCCGTTGGTTGGTCAGATGTTTTCTCAATCATCAGAATGCTCATTAAAACCTCAGATACACTTGTGAGGCTCTGTTACATTGTTTGACATTTTAAAGGGATCCTCATGGTTAAAAGAGATGGGAACCTCTGCTTTAAATAAATGCATCATCTGCCAGAAATTTAAAATATTTCGTCCTACTGATATGTTGGGGATGAGATTTGACATAGTTGGGAAAGTTTGCTTTAATATTTACCATGTTTACTATCATACTAGGACCGTGGGTATTAAATGAAGAATGTTTAAAAAGTTAATTCATTATTGTACCTTTTGCTAGAGGAATAAGATGGTGTGTGTGTTCTTTCTCACCTAGGGCAGGCCATGTCACCCTGAATGCCTCAGGCCCACCCCTGGCTCTTACGACTTTAATGTGGCAAAAATCAAAGATAAATAAGGAAGGATAAATACCAAAGGATAAAACCAAGGATAAACACTAGGTCAAGAGAAAAAAAAACAGCAACAAATCTTTCCCAAAAATGCAACATTGTAAAACTGGCAACTGACAAATATAAATCGTCTACAATTTTTTTGAGGTATAATTGACATACAACATTATATTAGCTCTAGGTATACAACATAATGATTTGATATTTGTATATATTATGAAATGATCACTACAATAAGTCTAGTTAATGTCTGTCACCATTTGTAGTTACAGAATTTTTTTTCTTGCAATGAAAAGTTTGAGGATTTTTCTCTCCTGGAATGCCTGGGTGACTCAGTCGGTCAAACGTCTGCCTTTGGCTCAGGTCTTGATCTCAGGATCCTGGGATTGAGTCTCGCATCGGGTTCCTTCCTCAGCGGGGAGCCTGCTTCTCCCTCTGCCTGCCACTCCCCCCTGCTCGTGCTCTCTCTCTGTTAAATAAAAAAAGTCTTAAAAAAAAGATTTTTCTCTCCTAGCAACTTTCAAATATGCAATACAGTGTTATTAACTATAGTCTCCATGCTGCACATTACATCCTCATAATTTACTTATTTTATAACTGGAAGTGTGTATTTTTTTCTCCCTTCATTCATTTTGCCACCTCACCCCCCTCTGGCAACCACCAATCTGTTCTCTATATCTATGAACTTGTTCTTCTTTTCTTTTTTTTTTTTTTTTGCTTTGGTTTGTTTTGTTTTTAGATTCCACATGTAGGTGATATCATCTGGTATTTGTCTTTCTTTGACTTATTTCACTTTGTTTTCACTTATTTCTCTTATTTCAGCATGATAGCCTCAAGTTCCATCCATGTCATCGCAAATGGCAAGATTTCATTCTTTTTCATGGTGAGTAATATTCCGTTGTTTATATATACCACACCTTCTCTATCCATTCATCTGTTGACACTTGGGCCGCTTCCCTGTCTTGGCTATTGTTAATCATGCTGTAATGAACATGTGGGTGCAGATATCTTCTTGAGTTAACATTTTTATTTTCTTCAGATAAAGTCCCAAAAGTGTAGTTGCTTTTTCTCCACTTCCTCACCAATACTTGTTATTTCCTGTCTTTTTGTTATGAACCATTCTGACAGGTGTGAGATGATATCTCATTATGGGTTTGATTTGTATTTCCCTGATGATTAGTGATACTGAGCATCTTTTCATGTACTCCTTGGCCCTCTGTCTGTCTTCTTCTTCTTCTTTTTTAAGATTTTATTTATTTGACAGAGAGAGAAACAGCAAGAGAGGGAACACAAGCAGGGGGAGTGAGAGGGAGAAGCAGGCTTCCCACCGAGCAGGGAGCCCCATGTGGGGCTCTATCCCGGGGCCCCGGGATCATGACCTGAGCCGAAGGCAGATGCTTAACGACTGAGCCACCCAGGTGCCCCACCACTATATGTCTTCTCTAGAAAAATGGATATTCAGATCATCTGCCCATTTTTCATCAGATTGTTTGGCTTTCTGCTATTGAGTTGTATGAGTTCTTTATATAATTTGGATATTAACCCCTTATCGTATGACTTGCAAATATCTTTTCCCATTTAGTAGGCTGCCTTTTCATTTTGTTGATGGTTTCCTTTGTGGTGCAGAAGCTTTTTAATATGCTGTAGTCCTGCTTGTTTATTTTTGCTTTAGTTGCCTTTGCTTTTGGTTTCAAATCCAAAAAAATCATTGCCAAGACTGATGTAAAGGACTTACTGCCTATGTTTGCCTCTAGGAGTTTTTTGTTTTTTGTTTTTGGGGGTTTGGTTTTTTTTTTAATAGACTTTACTTTTAGAGCACTTTTAGGTTTATAGAAAAACTTCGCAGAAAGTACAGAGAATTTTTATATATAAATATATGTGTGTGTGTATATATATATACATTATATATATTTATTAAGTCTCCCCTTATTATTAACACCGTGTATTAGTGTGGTACATTTGTTACAATTGATGAGCCAATATTGACACATTATTATTAACTAAAGTCCATAGTTTACATTAGGGTTCTTTCCTGGCTGTATGTTCTATGGGTTTGGACAAATGCATAATGTCATGTGTCTACCATGATAGTGTCACGCAGAGTAGTTTCAACTGCCATAAAAATCCCCTAAGCTCCACTATTCATCCCTCAATCCCTGTCAACCATTGTTGATATTTTTACTGTCTCCATAGTTTTGCTTTTTTCAGAATGTCACAGATTTGGAATCATATAATGAATGCGTAGCCTTTTCAGACTGACTACTTTCACTTAGCCATATGCACTGAAGATTCCTCCATGGCTTTTCATGACTTGATAGCTGGTTTCTTTTTATCACTTGTTAATACTCCATTGTGTGGATGTCCCAAAATTTGTTTATCCATTAACGTGTTGAAGAACATCCACTTCCACTTGGCAATCATGAATAAAGCTGCTATAAACATCTGTGTGCAGATTTTTGTGCACATAAGCTTTCAACTCACTTAGGTAACTATCGGAGGAGCATGATTGCTGGATTGTACGATAAGAGTTTGTAGGAAACCACTAAACGCTCCCCAAGTGGCTACACCATTTTGCAATGAGTGAGAGCTCCTGTTACTCCATATCCTTGCCAATATTTGGTGTTGGTGTCCTGGGTCTTAGTCATTCCAACAGGTGTGCAGTGGTATATCATTATTTTAAGTTGCATTTCCCTGATGACATAGGATGCTCAGCATCTTTTCTTGTGCTTATTTGCCATCTGAATATCTTCTCTGGTGAAGTGTCCAGATCTTTTGATCACTTTTTAAAGCAGGTTGTCTTCTTATTTGGGAGTCTTCTTTTTTTTCCCCCTCTGTGCAGTTAATCAAGTTTCCATTTGTTGTTTTTTGTTTTTAAGAATGAGAGAAGGGGGAGGGGCAGAGGGAGAGAGAGAAAATCTTAAGTAGGCTCCATGATCAGTGTGAAGCCCAATACAGGGCTCAATCTCCCGACCCTGGGATCATGACTTGAGCTGAAATAGTTGCACGCTTAACTGACTGAGGCACCCAGGCACTCCTGTCTCTAGGAGTTTTAATGGTCCCAGGTCTTACATTCAAGTCTTTACTCCATTTTGAGTTAATTTTTGTGTATGTTGTAAGAAAGTAGTCCAGTTTCATTCTTTTGCATGAAAAACGGGTCCAGTTTTCCCAGCACCATTTGTTGAAAAGAATGTCCTTTTTTTGTTTGATTCAGGGCATTTTTCATTTCACTTTTGATTTCTTCATTGATGTATTGTTCAGTAGCATGTTGTTTAGTCTCCACATATTTGTAAATTGTCCAGCTTTCTTCCTATAATTGATTTCTAGTTTCATACCATTTTGGCGAGAAAATATGCTTGATATGATTTTCAATCTCTTTAAATTTGTTAAGACTTGTCTTGCAGCCTAACATATGCTCTATCTTGGAGAATGTTCCATGTGCACAGGAGAAGTATTCAATTACTTTTGAATGGAATGTTCTATATATGTCTGCTAAGTCCATCTGGTCTAACTGTAAAACTTCCACTTTTTTTTTTTGATGTAGTGTTCCATGATTCATTGTTTTCACATAAAACCCAGTGCTCCATGCAGAACGTGCCCTAGTTAATACCCATCACCAGGCTAATCCATCCCCCCACCCCCTCTCCTCTAGAACCCTCAGTTTGTTTCTCAGAGTCCATAGTCTCTCATCGTTCGTCTCCCCCTCTAAATTTCCCCCTTCAATTTCCCTTCCTGCGATCTTCTTCTTCTTCTTCTTCTCCTTCTTCTTCTTCTTCTTCTTCTTCTTCTTCTTCTTCTTCTTCTTCTTCTTCTTCTTCTTCTTCTTCTTCTTCTTTTAACATATACTGTATTATTTGTTTCAGAGGTACAGGTCTGTGATTCAACAGTCTTAGACAATTCACAGTGCTCACCATAGCACATACCCTGCCCAATGTCTATCACCCAGCCACCCCATCCCTCCCACCCCAAACCACTCCAGCAACCCTCAGTTTCTTTCCTGAGATTAAGAATTCCTCATATCAGTGAGAACATATGATATATGTCTTTCCCTGGTTGACTTATTTCGCTCAGCATAATACCCTCCAGTTCCATCCACATCATTGCAAATGGCAAGATTTCATTCCTTTTGATGGCTGCATAATATTCCATTGTATATATATATACCACCTCTTCTTTATCCATTCATCTGTCGATGGACATCTTGGCTCTTTCCATAGTTTTGCTTTTGTGGACATTGCTGCTATAAACATCAGGGTGCACGTACCCCTTCGGGTCCCTACATTTGTGTCTTTGCAGTAAATATCCAGTAGTGCAATTGCTGGGTCGTATGGTAGCTCTATTTTCAACTGTTTGCGGAACCTCCATACTGTTTTCCAGAGTGGCTGCACCAGCTTGCATTCCCACCAACAGTGCAGGAGGGTTCCCCTTTCTGCACATCCCCGCCAACATCTGTCATTTCCTGACTTGTTAATTTTAGCCATTCTGATTGGTGTGAGTTGGTATCTCACTGAGGTTTTGATTTGGATTTCCCTGATGCCGAGCGATGTTGAGCACTTTTTCATGTGTCTGTTGGCCATTTCGTTGTCTTCTTTGGAAAAATGTCTGTTCATGTCTTCTGCCCATTTCTTGATTGGATCATTTGTTCTTTGGGTGTTGAGTTTGATAAGTTCTTTAAGGATTTTGGATACTAGCCCTTTATCCGATATGTCATTTGCAAATATTTTCTCCCATTCTGTCAGTTGTCTTTTGGTTTTGTGGACTGTTTCCTTTGCTGTGCAAAAGCTTTTTATCTTGATGGAGTCCCAATAGTTCATTTTTGCCCTTGCTTCCCTTGCCTTTGGCGATCTTTCTAGGAAGAAGTTGCTGCGGCTGAGGTCAAAGAGGTTGCTGCCTGTGTTCTCCTTTAGGATTTTGATGGACTCCTGTCTCACATTTAGGTCTTTCAACCATTTGGAGTCTATTTTTCTGTGTGGTGTAAGGAAATGGTCCCGTTTCATTCTTCTGCATGTGGCTGTCCAATTTTCCCAACACCATTTGTTGAAGAGACTGTCTTTTTTCCATTGGACATTCTTTCTGGCTTTGTCAAAGATGAGTTGACCATAGAGTTGAGGGTCCATTTCTGGGCTCTCTATTCTGTTCCATTGATCTATGTGTCTGTTTTTGTGTCAGTACCATACTGTCTTGATGATCACACCTTTGTAATAGAGCTGGAAGTCCAGAATTGTGATGCCACCAGCTTTGCTTTTTTTCTTCAATGTTCCTCTGGCTCTTCGGGGTGTTTTCTGGTTCCATATAAATTTTAGGATTATTTGTTCCATTTCTTTGAAAAAAGTGGATGATATTTTGATAGGGATTGCATTAAATGTGTGGATTGCTCTAGGTAGCATTGACATCTTCACAATATTTGTTCTTCCAATCCATGAGCATGGAACGTTTTTCCATTTCTTTGTGTCTTCCTCAATTCCTTTCATGAGTATTTTATAGTTTTCTGAGTACAGATCCTTTGCCTCTTTGGTTAGATTTATTCCTAGGTATCTTATGGTTTTGGGTGCAGTTGTAAATGGGATCGACTCCTTCATTTCTCTTTCTTCAGTCTTGTTGTTGGTGTATAGGAATGCCACTGATTTCTGTGTATTGATTTTATATCCTGCCACTTTACTGAATTCCTGTATGAGTTCTAGCAGTTTTGGGGTGGAGTCTTTTGGGTTTTCCACATACAGTATCATATCATCTGCAAAGAGGGAGAGTTTGACTTCCTCCTTGCCGATTTGGATGACTTTGATTTCTTTTTGTTGTCTGATTGCTGTGGCTAGGACTTCTAATACTATGTTGAATAGCAGTGGTGAGAGTGGACATCCCTGCCGCGTTCCTGACCTTAGGAGAAAAGCTCTCAGCTTTTCTCCATTGAGAATGATATTCGCTGTAGGTTTTTCGTAGATGGCTTTTATGATATTGAGGTAGGTACCCTCTATCCCTATACTCTGAAGAGTTTTGATCAAGAAAGGATGCTGTACTTTGTCAAATGCTTTTTCTGCATCTATTGAGAGGATCATATGATTCTTGTTCCTTCTTTGGTTAATGTATTGTATCACGTTGATTGATTTGCAGATGTTGAATCATCCTTGCAGCCCAGGGCTAAATCCCACTTGGTCGTGGTGAATAATCCTTTTAATGTACTATTGGATCCTCTTGGCTAGTATTTTGGTGAGAATTTTTGCATCCATGTTCATCAAGGATATTGGTCTGTAATTCTCCTTTTTGATGGGGTCTTTGTCTGGTTTTGGGATCAAGGTAATGCTGGCCTCATAAAATGAGTTTGGAAGTTTTCCTTCCATTTCTATTTTTTGGAACAGTTTCAGGAGAATAGGTATTAATTCTTCTTGAAATGTCTGATAGAATTCCCCTGGGAAGCCATCTGGCCCCGGGCTTTTGTTTGTTGGGAGATTTTTGATGACTTCTTCAATTTCCTTAGTGGCTATAGGTCTGTTCAGGTTTTCTATTTCTTCCTGGTTCAATTTTGGTAGTTGATACATCTCTAGGAATGCATCCATTTCTTCCAGGTTATCTAATTTGCTGGCATAGAGTTGCTCATAATATGTTCTTATAATTGTTTGTATTTCTTTGGTGTTGGTTGTGATCTCTCCTCTTTCATTCATGATTTTGTTGACTTGGGTCATTTCTCTTTTCTTTTTGATAAGTCTGGCCAGGGGTTTATCAATCTTGTTAATTCTTTCAAAGAACCAGCTCCTAGTTTCGTTGATCTGTTCTACTGTTCTTTTCGTTTCTAGTTCATTGATTTCTGCTCTGATCTTTATGATTTCTCTTCTGCTGGGTTTAGGCTTTATTTGCTGTTCTTTCTCCAGCTCCTTTAGGTGTAGGGTTAGGTTGTGTATTTGAGACCTTCCTTGTTTCTTGAGAAAGGCTTGTATTGCTATATACTTTCCTCTCAGGACTGCCTTTGCTGTATCCCAAAGATTTTGGACAGTTGTGTTTTCATTTTCATCAGTTTCCATGAATTTTTTAAATTCTTCTTTAATTTCCTGGTTGACCCATTCCTTCTTTCGTAGGATGCTCTTTAGCCTCCATGTATTTGAGTTCTTTCCGACTTTTCTCTTGTGATTGAGTTCTAGTTTCAAAGCACTGTGGTCTGAAAACATGCAGGGAATAATCCCAATCTTTTGGTACCGGTTGAGACCTGATTTGTGACCTAGGATGTGATGAATTCTGGAGAATATTCCATGGGCACTAGAGAAGAATGTGTATTCCGTTGCTTTGGGGTGGAATGTTCTGAATATGTCTGTGAAGTCCATTTGGTCCAGTGTGTCATTTAAAGTCTTTATTTCCTTGTTGATCTTTTGCTTAGATGATCTGTCCATTTCAGTCAGGGGGGTGTTAAAGTCCCCCGGTATTATTGTATTGTTGTCAATGTGTTTCTTCACTTTTGTTATTAATTGCCTCATATAATTGGCTGCTCCCATGTTAGGGGCATAGATATTTACAATTGTTAGATCTTCTTGTTGGATAGACCCTTTAAGTAGGATATAGTGTCCTTCCTCATCTTTTATTACAGTCTTTGTTTTAAAATCTAATTTGTCTGATATAAGGATTGCCACCCCAGCTTTCTTTTGGTGTCCATTAGCATGGTTAATGGTTTTCCACCCCCTCACTTTCAATCTGGGGGTGTCTTTGGGTCTAAAATGAGTCTCTTGCAGAGAGCATATTGATGGGTCTTCTTTTTGTATCCAATCTGATAGCCTGTGTCTTTTGATTGGGGCATTTAGCCCCTTTACATTCAGGGTAACTATTGAAAGGTATGAATTTAGTGCCATTGTATTGCCTGTAAGGTGACTGTTACTGTATATTGTCTCTGTTCCTTTCTGATCTATGCTGCTTTTTAGGCTCTCTCTTTGCTTAGAGGACCCCTTTCAACATTTCTTGAAGGGCTGGTTTCGTGTTTACAAATTCCTTTAGTTTTTGTTTGTCCTGGAAGCTTTTGATTTCTCCTTCTATTTTCAATGACAGCCTAGCTGGATATTCTTGGCTGCATATTGGGTCCTGCATTCTCAGGACCCCAAGGGTCCTGAGACCACACTGTCCCGGGAGGATTCTGGTATTCTTGGCTGCATATTTTTCTCGTTTAGTGCTCTGAAGATATCTTGCCAGTCCTTTCTGGCCTGCCAGGTCTCTGTGGATAGGTCTGTTGCCAATCTAATATTTCTACCATTGTAGGTTACATATCTCTTCTCCCGAGCTGCTTTCAGGATTTTCTCTTTGTCTCTCAGACTCGTAAGTTTTACTATTAGATGTCGGGGTGTTGACCTATTTTTATTGATTTTGAGAGGGGTTCTCTGTGCCTCCTGGATTTTGATGCCTGTTTCCTTCCCCACATTAGGGAAGTTCTCTGCTATTATTTGCTCCAATATACCTTCTGCCCCTCTCTCTCTTTCTTCTTCTTCTGGGTTCCCAATTATTCTAACGTTGTTTCGTCTTATCGTATCGCTTATCTCTCGAATTCTGCCCTCGTGATCCTGTAGTTGTTTATCTCTCTTTTTCTCAGTCTCTTTATTTTCCATCATTTGGTCTTCTATATCACTGATTCTCTCTTCTGCCTCATTTATCCTGCAGTTAGTGCCCCCATTTTTGATTGTACCTCATCAATAGCCTTTTTGATTTCGACTTGGTTAGATTTTAGTTCTTTTATTTCTCCAGAAATATCCTTTCTGACTTCTCTAATAAGTTCCATGCTTTTTTCAAGCCCAGCTAGTATCTTTAAAGTCATGATTCTGAACTCTAGGTCCGACATCGTACTAATGTCCGTATTGAGTAGGTCCCTGGCTGACGGTACTACCTCTTGTTCTTTTTGCTGAGGTGATTTTTTCGTCTTGTCATTTTGTCCAGAGGAGAATAGATGAATGAGAGAACAAAATGCTAACAGGTTAACAACGTCCCCAGCAAATATACTGTATACAAATCAGAAAAGACCTGAAACCAGGGGAAAAGAAAGGGAAAGAAAGAAAAAAGAAAGAGAAAAAAAAAAGATAAAAACAAAAACAGAACAATACAAAAAAAGCAGAATATGATCAAATATGATCAGGCTAGTGCATAGATCAGTGCCACACACTAGATTTTGGGCATATTTTGGTCTGTTAGAAAAAAGTGCCTCCTAAAATTTTAAAGGAAGAAAGACATATATGTACAAAATAAGGGTCGATACAATGAAGGGATGGAAGTTGACTGTAAAGATGAAAATTAGAAAAGATTTTATAAAAGGAATTGATAAGATAAGTTGTTTGAAGAAAGAAAGA
>NW_027397071.1:4153468-4347154 GCF_003265705.2 Callorhinus ursinus | reverse complement strand
AAAAAAAAAAACAGATAAAAAAATTAACTTTGATGAACTAATGAATCATGGTAAAAAAAAAAAAAGCCATGAATTCTATGTGCAGTATTCCTCTAGCCGCTGCTGGAGTTCTCCCGTTCTCCTTGATTGGTAAACTTGGTCTTGGCTTGCTGGCTGTTCCTGCCGATCTTCTGGGGGAGGGGCCTGTTGCCGTGGTTTCCAAATGTCTTTGCCGGAGGCTGAATTGCCCCGCCCTTGCCGGTCTGGTCTAAGCAAGCTGCTCGGGTTTGCTCTCAAGAGCTTTTGTTCCCTGCAAGCTCTCGGTACAGCTTTGGAGGACCAAGGCGAAAATGGTGGCCTCCCAATCTCCACCCGGAGTAGCTGAGAACTCGGGGCCCCGCTCCTCAGTGCGCCCCCAGAGAAAAGCAGTCACTCCCGTCTCCCCGGTCTCTGGCCGCACTCCGTGCTCACCCGGCCTGTGATCGAGCGTTTCTATGTCTGGCACCCGACCCTATGTGGAGTCTCCAAACCCAACAGATCCCTGCAGTGCGCTCCCGCGCCGCTCCTCCCAGGGGAGAACGGGGAGTCTCCCCGGCTCTGCCGCTTGTTGGGTCCCTGCTGGAGGAGCAGTGGCCCGATTGGGCCGCGGATCACAGTTTATGGCAACCCCGAGCTAAGAGCCCGTGCCCGGCTCTGTCTCTGCAGCCGGCTTCCCCGCTCTGACACCTGGGAGCTCTGCCGCACTCAGGCACCCCTGGTCTTTCTGTGACCCCAAGGGTCCTGAGACCACACTGTCCCGGGAGGATTCCCCCCCCCCCCCCCCCGCTTAGCCACTGCAGCGACGTCCCTCAGTGGAGCCAACTTCTCAAAGTTCTGATTTTGTGCTCTGCGGCTCTATCACCTGCCAGAAGCGGCCGGCGGAGGCCCCCTCCCCTGCCGTCTATCCTCCCAAATATCGCCTCGGATTCACTTCTCTGCACGTCCTACCTTCCAGTAAGTGGTCGCTTCTCTGTTCAGAGAGTTGTTGCTACTCTCCTCTTCGATCTCCTGTTGAGTTCGTAGGTGTTCAGAATGGTTTGATCCCTATTCAGCTGAATTCCTGAGACCAGATGAAATCTAGGTCTCCTACTCCTCCACCATCTTGCTCTGCCCCCTAATATTGTTTCATCTTATGGTATCACTTATCTCTTGAATTCTTCCCTCATGATCCAGTAGTTGTTTATCTCTCTTTTTCTCAGTTTCTTTATTTTCCATCATTTGGTCTTCTATATCACTAATTCTCTCTTCTGCCTCATTTATCCTAGCAGTTAGAGCCTCCATTTTTTTATTGCACCTCATTAATAGCCGTTTTGATTTCGACTTGGTTAGGTTTTAGTTCTTTTATTTCTCCAGAAAGGGTTTCTCTAATATCTTCCATGCTTTTATCAAGCCCAGCTAGTATCTTTAAAATCGTCATTCTGAAGTCTAGTTCCGACATCTTACTAATGTCCATATTGATTAGGTCCCTGACGGTCGGTACTGCCTCTTGTTCTTTTTTTTTTTTTTTAGGTGATTTTTTTCCATCTTGTCATTTTGTCCAGAGGAGAATAGATGAATGAGAGAACAAAATGCTAACAGGGTAACAACATCCCCCAAAAATATACACTAAACAAATCAGAAGAAACCTTCCAGAAAGTGGTCGCTTTTCTGTTCAGAGTTGCTGCTGTTCTTTTCTTCGATCTCCTGCTGAGTTCATAGGTGTTCAGAATGGTTTCATCCCTATCTAGCTGAATTCCTGGGACCAGGCGAAATTTAGGTGTCCTACTCCTCCACCATCTTGCTCCTCCCCTCCTAAAACTTCCACGTTTTTGTTTTACTTTTTTTTTTGTTCTGGCAAGACATATTTTTCTAGAACTTACTCCCAGCAGACTTCCCCTTACATCTCATTGTCCAAAGCTGGGTCATATTGCCCACCTCTAGACTAATCACTGTCCAAGGGGGACTTTAACTGCATGATGGGTTTTGATCAAACATGATTCATCCATGGATGGGATGAATTCTTTCATCCATGGCTGGGAACATGGCCGACAGAACAAAACTGTTGTTCTGTAAAACTTCCACTTTTAACTACTAGTCCTACAGTGCCAGATAATGACTATAAAGTGAGAAAGGCAACAGCCAGTAACAGGAGAGCCAGCAGGGGAAATAGTTGGTGAGTAAATTATGCACATTGACAAAGAGAATCTGTGGTCATCCGGTTCACAAAAGTGAAATCAAAAATAAGAACTTGTGTGGCGCCCGTCTGGCTCAGTCAGAGGAGCATGTTACTCTTGATCCCAGGGTTATGAGTTTGAGCCCCATGTTGGGTGTAGAGATTACTTACATAAATAAATAAATAATAAAAAACTTTTTTAAAGAAGTAGGAACTTGAGTTTCCTGGTGAAATGGTTATTTTCATTGAAGATAAGAGTCTGCTTTCTTGGGGCAATCAATCAGCGAGCTATGTAGGCAGACCCAATTCCTTTCCAAAAGAGCCTCCCTACAAGGATGCACACTACATATATGGTCAGAATGCAACGCTTTGGCTTATGGCCCAACTGCAGAGGGCATTGCTCCAGTGGACAGTGAGAGGTTGCCTTGGGGCATGCTACCCCCAGAACAGGGTAAGCTGTTATGCACACCCATCCATCTTGGCGCCTCCCTGGGATGCCTCCCTATCCCACCCCCAGTTTTCTGTGTCATCCTGATGTTTCTCTTAAGATATTTCTAGCAGCCCATTTTCTCAGTTTCCCTCTGTTGCTTAGAACTCCTTTCTAGCCTCTTCATTTCATAGCTCTTTTTATTAATTTACTCAACGTGTATGAATGACAACTGTGTGCAAGGCTCTATGCTGGTCAGGGGGGCTGGGGCTACACAGTAGAAATGCTGTTGGCTAGGGAAGCGATATTCCCAAATAGCCTCCACAAAGGTAGAAAGTGATAATACAGGTTACAAGTGATGGAATAAAGGGTCAGACGAAGGAACTGTTACACAGCTCCCCTACCTCCGCTGCTTTCCAGCTTTCTTCACAGCTCCCTTCCCTCTTTACCAGAACTCATTTCCAACCCTCTGGTCTTCTCACTCTCTGGGCCACACAGCTACCCCTTTGGCTTTGATGCCTCATTCCCAGTCCTGACCTGTCTCCCAAGCATATTTTCAACTAGCTGTTAGATGTTGTTTTTGAAGGGTTCCAGGCTTCTCTCACGCTTCTCTCATTCTTCTGGAAGCTACTGTTCCTCCTGCATTCCCAGACTCCAACAATGGCGACAAGTGAGCAATCTTGGATAATCCTGAATGCATCCTATATCTGGATTTCTGAATCTAATACCTGGCCAAGTGTTGGTTGGTTTTACCCTGGAAATGCCTCATCACCTCCTCTTCTTCCTGACTATTGAATAACCTGTGTCTTTTCCCGGGACCATCATACCAATCTCCTAACTGAATCCCCACCTCCATGTCTTTCTTCTCTATATAATCTTCCATTGATCTTTTTTTAATATACCAAATTGTATCTTTTTAAATATATTAAAATGTATTAATAATTTTTAACATATAATTTTTTTTAAATATATAAAGTGATCACATCACTTCCCCACTTCAGAAACTTGTTATTACACAGAGCAAAGTCCAGATTTTTTGGCATGGCATAGAAGACTGTCACAATTTGGTCTCATTGCTGATACCTTAATAACCCCTCACCCGGCCCTCTGCACCTCCCCCACCCCCACACACAGACACTTTAACTCCTCCAAAAACCTCCCTACTTCTCAGGGGGAAAAATATGTCAGAGACTTGAAAATGAAGAAAAACAATTATTAGGAGCACTATCTAGGAACTGCCGGCTTGTTTAGTGGAACTGTCAGAGATGGCCCAGCCCTACAGGGCTGTGTACCCCTGACTGCCTTTCATAGACTAGGTTCTTCACAGCGCTGAGGAATTCAGGGTTAAATTGTAGAACACTGATGTCATGCAAATGTTTTCTTCCACAGCAATGCAAATGATCCGTGTCCATAACTAAACAAATGAGTTTTGTCCCAGAGAGACTATAAATTATTGTTAGTCAAATCTTGATTTAAACTGATTTTAACAGCAACTGCACTACTAGATATTTACCCAAAGGATACAAATATAGTGATCTGAAGGGGCACCTGCACCCCAATAGCAATAGCAGCAATGTCCACAATAGCCAAACTATGGAAAGAGGCCAGATGTCCATTGACAGATGAGTGAACAAAGAAAATGTGGTATATATATGTTGCAATATTACTCAGCCATCCAAAAAAAATGAAATCTTACCATTTGCAATGACATGGATGGAACTAGAGGGTATTGTGCTAAGTGAAGTAAGTCAATCAGAGAAAGACAATTATATGATTTCACTCGTGGAATTTAAGAAACAAAACAGGATCATAGGGGGAGGGAGGGAGGGAAAAATAAAATAAGACAAAATCAGAGAGGGAGACAAACCATAAGAGACTCTCTCTCTTTAAAAATTTATTTATTTTTGAGAGGGAGAAAGAGAATGCAGGGGGAGGGGTAGAGGTAAGAGAGACAAGCAGACTCCCCACTGAGCAGGAAGCCCCATGTGGGGCTTGATCCCAGGACCCTCAGATTACGACCTGAGCCGAAATCAAGAGTTGGACTCTTAACTGGGGCCACTCAGAGAGTCCCAAGAGAGTCTTAACTACAGGAAATAAACAGGGTTGCTGGAGGGGAGGTGGGCGGGGGGATGGAGTAACCAGGTGATGGGCATTAAGGAGGGCAGGTGATGTAATGAGCACTGGGTGTTATATGCAACTGATGAATCACTGAACTCTACCTCCAAAACTAATAATACACTGTATGTTAATTAATTGAATTTAAATAAAATAGAATTTAAAAAATCAAACTGATTTTTAACATGTTACCCATTCCCTCTTTAATTAAAGAGTTCTATTATTTTTGACACATGTCCAGTGTAAATTTCTATAGGAGTCATGAATTTGCCATTTTGAAAGTAATGTTCTTGTGGTTTTTGGAGATCATCACCAAGCTACTACGGTGTACTCTCCTGAGGGGGCAGGTAAGCTGCTTACAGCGAGGTGTGCTCCTCATAAGCTTTTAGGCCTGGGAAACTAAAGGAATCTTTGAGGTAACCCAAAGGGCTTGTGGGAAGTGGCAACAATTTGTTTTTTTTTTTTTTTGCCTTACAAAATGAGAAATGTTAGAAATAATTAGGTTTGTTTGGCATGCTCCATATTTCCTAGTTAGCTCAACAGTATTGTAAGAGCTGCATAGGAAGAATTATCAAATCATAAAAAACACTTAGCCCTTCTGAATTAAGTTAGAATAGGTAAACTGTTATTAACATAAATATTTTTTATTTGTATGCTTTATGTGAAGGCCTGGAAATTTCTCACTGCACTCAACTCTCCATAATACATTTTACTCTCAGGGGAAAACATTGATTCAAACTCACATGAAATGTACCCCAACAGAGAATCTTATTTTCCTACAGTCTGATATTACTGGTTACTGTAATAATTGGCCTTAGCCTTTCAATGTTTGTCATCTACAAATAATTTCTGTTTTACTTGGAAACTTGCCTGATAGCTCTCTCATAAGCTAGGGTTTATGTCTTCAACTAAGGAGTCAGAAACTTTGAAATATTGATACCTCAAAAAGTAGATTCCTGGGTACTAAGAATCTAAGGCTTCTAAGCTGACACTTCCTAGACAACTACAGACCACATCAGTGGACTAAGTAGGATTTTCAAGACTTATTCTAGCCTGGATGCAAATGGTGTCATGAAGACACACTGTAGACTAAAAACTCAGCAGCAGCAGAATTATTGATGTTATTACATTAGACAGAGCGAACTTGATGAGGTAAGTTTAATTGGAGCTTTTTGTTTGAAGTATCGTTCATGTTGTTTTTATGTATTTTTTTCAGTGGATTTATCAGGAAACACATTCTCTTCCTTCTTAAGCTGTTTCTAACCCTCGGTTTAGCTTTCTATCTGAAACGAGACAAATGGTATCCAACTCTCACTAGCACTCCCTTCAGTCACCAATTCAGAAACTCTTAGGGAGTCTCCTAGATTTTTTTTGAACACAATATAGTTATTGCATAGGTTTGATAAAAATCTGACTTTGTGTTCACCAGGGTATAACTGTAAACATCAACTATACAACCAAGACCATATGTGGAGTGCCATATTTGAGAAAGATTCTCATTTAATCAGACACGAGAAAGGGGACATGTGGAGTCAATCCCACAGAGCTGTCAGGGAAGTTGGAAAACACTTTGAAAGGGACAAAGAAGATGACAGGGTGTCCTGTCTAGTAAACCCTACTTGGTTATTTCCACCTGTCATTGCCTTTTATAACTCTGATGTTGTAGAAATTAATAATACATTGGATTCTTGTCCATGGAAATGCAAACTGTAGTTAGTGAAGGTGAAATTGATATTTCCCTGCGAATATTGGGTGATTTCACATAATTAAGCAAATTATGTGGAGGCCCGTTCCTGGTGGCCCATGTAAGTATCTATCTTCTCTGACTTTTTTGAAGCAGTTGTAATGTCCTGTTGTTCCTCACATTAATAGATGAGCTAAATAAAATGCTTACATGTGTTTATTTTATGTTTGTGTGAAGTATTATTTTATTTTTGTTAAAAAATTATTCTTTAGTAGTTTTGGAGATTATCTAAGTCACACACTGAATTCATCAAGTAAATTGTACTTCCTGAGGAGTACACCTTGTAGGGTGCTTAAGCCCATGTGTATCTTTTCTCACTGACTGTTGGCCAAAAGCCTTCCTCAGTTTCCAACTACAGGGCCTTTCCATTGAGCAGATCACAACATGGCAGCCACTTCTCTCTGAGTGAGAAAGCCCAAGAGGGAGAGAGAGCACCCAAGAAGGAAGTCACAGTCTTTTTGTAACCTCACATCAGAAGTGACATCCCATCACTTCTGTCATATTTTCTTCATTAGAAGCAAGTCAGGAAGTCCAGCCCACACTCAAGGAGAGGAGACTACACAAAGGCGTGACTAGCAGGAGGCAGGATCACTAGTGATCATCACAGAAATGGTTTACAACAGAACCTCAAGGAGCTTTTATATAAATGGGTTATAACTGTCAATTTTATCCATATTAGAAATTGATACTGAGAATCTTTAAGACACTTATTGATCAATTGGATCACTTAAAGATAGCAATGATAAATGCATTGAAAGTTAACAAAAATAACATCTTAGTACTACTATTAAAGTAGTTTCAATCTCATGGACCCTTGAGAGAGCACGACCATCCTAAAGTAGAAGTGTCAGTTTGTTCCAGAATACTAAAGAGTATAATGAAGGACAAAACTTGGAAAGTTACATTTATTTGCCTTGGTTCACCTGCATCTGAAAAAAACCTATGAAATGTGTTACAATTATAGCAAAGTTCATTCAATGCTGATGGACTTACTTCTTGGTTTACTGATTAATGTGTTTGCCTCTGAAAGGCTAGTCTCTACCTTCTTTACAATTGACCTATATAATCTACCTATAATCCTATATAATAGGGAGTCTGGGTCTTACAGAATAATTTTCTGAATTCTATACTGACTTCATTAGAAACTTTATTATTTAAGAAAAAAAAGTGTCTCCACTTACAAAAGAACAAAGATCCTTTTCAATCCCACATCACTTAAATTTACTTTTAAATGTTTATTGTCATTTTGACTGAACAGGTAACCAATACTGTTTCTCAGTCAACCCATGATCCTATCTTGACAACTATCCAAATCTCCTCTTACAACTTTTAATTTTGCCTGCTCAAATTTGGATCCCACACACAGGAAAAAATAAAACTTTCAGGATCTCTCTTACACCTAAAATTTCCTGGAAAGTCACGACGATTTATTCTTTCACCTTATAAAAAGAGAAGAATTAGGGGTGCCTGGGTGGCTCAGTCATTAAGCATCTGCCTTCGGCTCAGGTCATGATCCCAGGGTCCTGAGACCAAGCCCTGCATCGGGCTCCCTGCTCCGTGGAAAGCCTGCTTCTCCCTCTCCCACTCCCCTCTGCTTGTGTTCCCTCACTCATTGTGTCTCTCTCTGTCAAATAAATAAATAAAATCTTTTTTAAAAAGAGCGAGAAGAATTAGAAATCATTTGATTTATTGAATGTGCTTCTACCACAAGAGTTGCATGGGAAGAGTCATCATTTCAGAAAAGATACTCGACCTTCCCTGTGTTAAATTTGTATATGCAAAATGTTATTAATATAACTATTTCAGGAATTATATGCTTTGTCCCTGGGTATTTGGCAGTGCCCTTGCTGCCATAATGTATTTTCCCTCTGTGATAACACTCATCAAAACTCTGATGAAATAGTTGCATTTACCTGTGCTTATCAGAGTCCCAGAGGTGCTTTGCCAGAAAGTAATGGTATCATGTTATTAGTAATAATTTTGCATATTATTCAAATGTTTAATTGGCCACTTCTTTAATTTGCATAAAGCATCTTCTAGGCCAGTGACTCTTAGGTTGGGATGCAGACTTATTTGTGGAGTTTTATAAAAATACAAATAGTTAGGCCCTAGTCCATACTTACTGTATCTCTTCAGTTAATATTCTAAGAAAAAATATGTCTTGGCATTTATTATATGTTAACCTCAAGACTTTTTAACCTTTAAACTTGAAACAACCAAAGTTCGTTGACAACTGCAGTTTTCATTTTATGAACATTCCTCAGATCTTTCACACTTGACAGTAATCAGTCACAAAAAAACCACAACCATAAAGTCTGTGTTGTGGAAATCAACAAAAACCACCCAAGTAAGAACAAGCAAAGGTTAGTTATTCTGAGTTTGCTACAGCCGGGGAGTCACCCACTGTCACTTGCATGTTAGTTGAGACCCAAAGGCAGGCAGAGTGGGAAATCTCTATAGTGGGAAAGAGGCAAGGCTTTAGATGTGCCCTGTTGGCTTGGGGAAGCTGTAGGCAAACTAACCAGAGCTAACTAAGTGGGCATCCTATGTGATTGGTTAGGGGATCATATTTGGCTTTCTCTAGTTGGCCCTTTTTGGAAGTAGGGGCAAAATTTGGCTTTCTCTAGTTGGCCCTTTTTGGAAGTAGGGGCAAAATTTACAGAAGCTTTCAGTTATTAATCAAGTCTTGGCCATTTGGGGCCCATTGCTACAAAAGTTATCCTTTGGATCCTTGAACAAGTTATGGCAGGTTGGCTTCCTGGGCTGGCTGCTGCAGATTGTGGATCAGTTCCATATACAGTCCACCCCTTGTGTGTTGGTATATATAGTCTCTGTTAATTACAGGTAGCTTTTGTCTCACTCAGTTGCTTGCTTGAAGTCTCTTCTGTAAGCTACAAGCCAGCATTTATGTCTTCAGCAAAGGAAGTCTCCCAGCCCAGCTTGTGGGAAAAGACAGAACCATGTACTATAAACTAATGACACTTTAAAGACTGGCTCTTCGGTTCTAGGCTTCTGTCCTGACATCGATTAGATGACTTTCAGGCCATAGTGGTGGACTGAGTCAGGATTTCCAGGACTTGTTTTAGTCTAGAAACAGGTGGTTTCATGGAAGTATACTACTAACCCAGGATCCAGCAGAATAAGAATTAATGACATAAGAGGGCGCCTGGGTGGCTCAGTGGGTTGAGCATCTGACTCTTGATTTTGGCTCAGGTCATGATCTTAGGGTTGTGAGAGCAAGCTCTGAGGGAGCTCCACGCTCAGCAGGGAGTCTGCTTGAAGATTTCTCTCCTTTCCCTCTGCCCCTCCCCTCACTCACACACACATGTGCACTTTCTTTCTCTCTCTCTCTCTCTCAGATAAATAAATAAATCTTTAAAAAATTAATGACATAAGGCCAAATAAAATGATGAGGGACACTTTTGTGATTATTTATTTTCTTTGAATATTGTCAACATCATTTTAATGGTCTGTCTTCCATATATATAAGAAAGTCCTGGTGTTATATCCAACTGATGAATTACTAAACTCTACATCTGAAACTAATGATTTTCTGTATGGTGGCTAATTGATTTTAAAATTTTTAAAAAAGAAAGTCCTTTCTCTTTCTTCCTAAGCTTTCCATAATCCAAATCAATTTAATAAACTACTTTGGTAAACTGAAATAAAACATTTAAAAATGGTACCTGATTATCCCTGAACTCCAAATCAGAAATTCTGAATTGTGAGTTTCCTTATTTCCTATGGTGATATAGTTATTTGCATATCTTACCAGGATATAATCGGACAAAAGATTGTATAACCAAGACCTTAGCTGGAGTACCACATTCGAATATAATCCTCATAGAATTAGGTATGACTAGACACTTTTAAGGAACAAGGGTTGACTTGACTTATATAGCTAATGCCTACAAAATCCTGCTGGGAATATGAGTTGGACTCCTGGCTTCTAGGGCCCTATTCTCACCGATGGTAAAGAAGGTCAATTCCTGGAAAGCCAGAATGAAAAATAAAATAGGATGAAAATTGAGAGGGAGGCAAAACATAAGAGATGCTGAACCCTAGTAAACAAACTGAGGGTTGCTGGAGGGGAGGTGGGTGGGGGGAAGGAATAATTGGGTGATGGGCATTAAGGAGGGCACTTGATGGAATGAACACTGGGTGTTATATGCAAATGATGAATCACTTTTACCCCTGAAACTAATAATACAATATATGTTAACTAAATTGAATTTAAATAAATAAAAAAAGAAAGCTGGGGACCTTAGCAAACTTGGGGGGCCTTGAGAAGAGAGAGATTTACTTAAGAGTAAAGGTCCTGCAGGTGGTCTAGTGGACAGAACTTCTTGGGTTTGGCTTTCTAGCTTGCTCTCTGCCCCTCTAAAATTCCCACCTGCACTTCTCCAGCAGAAAGTTTCCTGCACCAAATCCTAATATTCTTCCAGGCCCAGTTCAAACACCTCCTTCTCCAGGAAGCCTGCGCAGCTCCTCCTCCAGGCAGAAGAATCCCTCCTCCAAGGTTCTCAAAGCACTTGCATGTTTTCATGATCTTGGCTGACCCAGGGCAGATGCAGCACTGGCACCACACAGAAGATAGAAATACAGCAAAAGAATAGAAGAGATAACTTGCCGCTAAGATGAGGCAGTGTCTGAATTGAGAATTCAAGAGAGATTAGATTTTAAAATCAGAGGAGGGAGGTCAGGTTTAAGTGTTTGATGCCTAAATGCTACTTCTGAGCAACACTGACCCATTCTGGCTTCCCTTCTTCCCTTCCAGGAATGGGGACATGAAACCCTCCTGTTAAAAGTTTGGGAGACAGATCTGGTCTGGAATTCTCCATCCTTTACTCCTAGGAGAGCCAGCAAGTTCCCAACCTCTGTTAGCCCTCAATGTCCTTATCTCTGGGGGAAAAAACAAACAAACAAACACAAACCCATACCTGTAGTCCAGGGTGGCTGATAAGGTCTGTAAACCAGATAGAGCACATCCTGGAAAGAACGAAAAGGGAGCTATTGTATTGTCATCACTCCCTCCCTCAGGGACTCCCGTGCCTCTTAAATTAGCAAGTTAAGAAGCAGCCTGACCCAACTAATCCTCCCTTATCTGTAATCCTCATTGGCTGCTTTTACCTGCCAAGGCTTTAACTTCTTGAAGCCAGGGTCTGCCGTTGTCATTGTTCCCCAGCTGGGTGTGTGTTTCTGGCACTTGGGCTCTGGCGGCCCAGGTGACTACACCCAGCCTGGGAGGTGGTGCCTGAAGACATGTCTGCAGTGTCTCCTGCATGGTCTCTGTGTGTGGGGGGGGGGGGGGGGGGGTGTAGTTGGCCGCTGCTGTTTGAGGCAGGAGAAGCTGACCTGTGAGGTGTGGCCCCTCCTGGGTCAACTGCAGCTGTGGCCCGTGTGTTAGAGAAAGGCTGGCCCACCCACCTGGAGGAAGCCAGGGGAGGCTGGGCAGCCTCAGCCCCGGGCCAGGCCCTCACAAACTGCTTCACAGCCAGACCAGACTTTGCTTGGTGGGTTTCTCCTGACTCTAGAGGTTCCCTTCGAGGGAGGACTGGGGAGGGGATGCAAGCTAGAACTCACCTGTACCAAGCACCTGCTCTGTTTTAGATACTCTAGGACCCTCTGGAGCAGGGCCTCTGCCATCTGAGAAAGACCCGGTCTGCTTCCATCTCTTGAAGCTTCGGCTCTATTTTAAAGAAATGGATAAAAGCCAAAATGGGGTCCTAAGAAGGCCAATTTATAAAATTTTCATTAATGCTTTTTAACATAAAAACACTAACTGAATGACTACATAAGACTAGGGTCACATTTCAGGCTTCCGGAGCAGGGGAGACTCAGGCCTTCCCATCCCTGCCTCCTCATGCCTTGCTCCCCTGTGGGTCCTCTCCAGGCTGGGCGATGGAGGTGGGGGATGTGCCATGTGCATCAGAGGGGAGTGCAACATTGTAGAAACACGGGCTGCTGCTGGGCCTCATGGGGGACAGTTTCCTCCAGATCTGCAGTGTGAGGAGGAGCAGAGGACCCCAGTCCTTCCTTCAGCAGCCTACCCAGCCTTGGAACCAATCCAGTCCAGTCTCCTATTAATTGGTAAATGGTCATTTCTTTGACTCTGGGATCACAGCCTTATCCACTTATTGCAGGAACAGATCGTCATGCTTAGCCCTGAGCCCCAGGAGTACTGCCTGGCCTGCCTGGGCTTGCAGATGTTCACTGTGACCCTGAGAAGGTGAAGAACAGGACTGAGGAGAGGGAGGGCACCGGGGGCAGGGTCCTGACATCTCCCCCTGGCCACAACCAGGCTAATACCAGAGGCACACATTATCTCTTTAAATCCTCATGAAATCTGGAAGATAACATGTTACTATTACCATTGTTCCATGTTAGACATTAAGGAACTTGCCCAAAGTGTCTGTGTTTTAGGGCCGGGCCTAGGTCCCTCTAGCTCCAAAAGTCCTACGCTTGTCCCACTATAACATGATGAACTTATGAAGGACTGAAGGCCACCATGTGTCTTCCACGGTCCCAGCTTCTTGTGCTGCATATTCTCTCCTTATTCCTCCAGGATCCTGTTCTGCCTTCTCATCTCTGCACTCTGTCTTAGGCTGAACTTCACACTTGCATCAAAGGGCGCCCCTGCCCTCTGGTTTCTCACTGGGTTTGGCCAAAGGGAAGTCGGAGATGGGAAGAAGCAGGAAGCAGATGGGAGGAAGCAGGAAGCGGAGATGGGAGGAAGCAGGAAGCGGAGATGGGAGGAAGCAGGAAGTGGAGATGGGAGGAAGCAGGAAGTGGAGATCTGAGGAAGGAGAGTTTGGGACATTTATTCCCCTGGGTCCCTCCAGAACTCCTACAGCTTCTCCTGGAGCCATAGCTCTCTTGCTAGATTCCAGTAATTGCCCCTCAACTGACCTTGGCCTGGGGACGGTAATGGCTTTCTTCCCCGTGTTGCTAGCACTCTTGCGATCCTCATCTGTCGCTGGTTTTCCGTGACCCTATAATCCCTTGTACATTGTTCCATCATGAAACTTTCCTCCATTACCCTGTTCAGATGTGTCTTCTTTCTCCCATAGGGTTCCTCACTGAACCCTCCCCACTTTTTTCCCATTCCTCCACTTGTGATACTCCTGCCTTCCCTTTTCAGGTACTCAGAGGCCCCCCAGGTCTCCTGGTTACTTCCCAGCCCCCCTCCACTAGTATTCCTCTGACACAGGAGCTCCAGTGGTCTCTTACACCAACAGGCCCAGAAGATGAGAACCCTTAATGCCAGGCTAAGGCTTGAGACCTGAACAGGAGTGCTTTGAGATCTAAAGAGCGGGCTTTTATGTCTTCAGCAAAGGAAGTCTCCCAGCCCAGCTTGTGGGAAAAGACAGAACCATGTCTTTTCATGAAGGGCATGAAGGGCATGCCCTTCATGAAGGGCAGGTCAGGGAGCCTGGGGGTGGGAGTGCAAGTCACACTCTGTGGAAATGGCTCAAGGGTGAGGCGCTGAGGGTCTGCGGTGAAGGCAGAGGGATGCTAGGGTGGTTCCTCATTCTGTCCGAGGCTTGCAAGATTGTGTGAGCGTGACAGACAGGCAGTGGGGCAGCTGGAGCAGGGCTTTTTGAGCCAGAATGTCAGAGACAACTGTGGTAGTAAGAGCTCTCCGAGGAAAGGCAGAGGACATATTGCTGCTGAGGAAAGGGGTACAAGGATGCACCTGGCTCTGGAGGGCGACTCAGGGCCTGTGTCTGACCCTGAGATGCACAGCTTCACCTCTGCTTGGTGCACACAGTCACGGTGACTGGGAGGGCTGGTGGGAAGCAGCCCTCCTGGCTCTCCACAGTGCTGCCCCTGACTGGGTCTTAGGAGAGTCACACCACGACCTCCCAGAACCACCTGTTGGAACAGGTGTGGTTCCAGAAAGTCCATTGGCAGAGAATTCTCCTTACCTGTTCCAGACCGACAATTTTAGCCTCTTCTGGGCAGACCTTTTGTGGGTGATTGATAGTGCCGGGGCAGATGTTCTCATCAGCCTGCTGTCTTTATCCTTCCTTCACTGTGAGGAAGGGCTGGTGGAAATCCTTTTACAGAATTTCTTGTAAAAAATCCAGAGGAGCCTCTTATAAGTCCTTTTCCATTCTGGCTGAGGAAGTGGCAAAACTGGAGATTTAGTGTGTGTTTGGTGCCATCTAGTGACGCAGGGGCCATCTGTCACCCTGTCAGAAACCCCTCTCCCATGAAGTCAGTTTGCCTTCTCCCTGTGCAGATGTTCTCAGATTTCAGTGTGCGTGAAAATCACCCAGATGCTTATTCAGAATGAGGACCCCTGGGCTCCAAGCCCTAAGGTTTTAATTTAGTTTGTGTGGGGGCAACCCAGGTGTTTGTGAGGCAAGACTCTGGACCACACTTTAGGAACAACTTTCATGAACGACTGTATCTTCTAACTATTCTGTTTTGCATGCATAATTATGTACATTTGCATGGTTTTAAGAATTGTGCTGACTACCCCTAAATCTGTATCTTCAGCAAGATTTCCCAAGTTTCAAGCTGGTATTTTTTTTAACTGGTTGCTTTATAAGCAGTTACACAGATTCTATATGGTCATCTCTGGATCCTTAATGTCTGCACCTCATCCCCAACCCCCTCTTATTTGGGGCAGGGTCACTGTTTTTGCTTTTATTCAGAGGAGGGTTGCTGTTTTGCTCTATTCAGGTGTTCAACTGACAGAGTGAGGCCCACCTACAGTTGGGAGAGCAATCTGCTTTACTCAGTCTATGGATTTAAATGTTAAACTCATCTATCTTGATCTTAGGGTCATGAGTTCAAGCCCCACATTGGGTGTAGAGCCTACTTATAAATAAATAAAAATAAAAGAGCTAAATTTAAAAACACTCTTAAAAAACCAATTCAGTTCAACATAAATGTTAAACTCATCCAAAAAAACACCTACATAGAAACACCCAGAATGTTTGACCAAATATCTGGGCATCCCATGACCCAAAAAGATTGACACTTAAAATTAACCATCACAAGTCCAACCCTTATCAACTTGGCACCCACCACATCACCTTAAATTATATTTAATCTGTAAATAATGACAATAAGAAAGTCATAATGTGACCTAACATGAGACAAATAGCCTGCATCCTGTGTACAACTGAAAATGCACTAACCCCTTCCTTGGAAGAGGAGATAAACTTCTTGAGTTATGGTTATTCTTCTCCTTGATATCATGTAACGTAAATATATGATCTAAAATTGATGATACTTAGTTCCCCTCATCTTGAAGATGGGGCAGTAGGGGGGGCCCTATGTTTGCCTTGTCCCTGGAAAACAGCTAGATAAATATCAAATTATTCTGAACACCCAGGAAATCAGTCTAAGGACTGAGAGAACAAACTGCACCACTAGAAGGAGAAAAGAGACCACGTTGTGGAACGTAGGAGGAAACATGATTTGGGGGAGAAAAGAATCACGAGTGCTGCAGATGGGAGCGAGCTTGATCACAGAGAGATGAGGGGCGGGGGCAGAGACTGAGAGCAGCGCATAGGGGACGGCACAAGAAAAACACTTCCCCCAAACCACTGACTGGGAAAATGAGAGGGGCTGATTATCGTGAGTTTTTACAACCAGCAGGCTCAAAGACTGAAGTTTTAGAAGTCCTCCTAATGGCTTGTGTGGAGTCTGGCGGGAATAGTGGTGCTGCTATGGAGAAAGAAGGCAGAGGCCCTAGAAGCAGATGGTGCCGTCTGAGGATTCCCTGGGAGAGATAGTTTTCCTTCTTGGGATGCATTTGGAAGAGATGACACTGTCTCTCAGGGGACAAAAGAGATGGCAGGCGGCATTGCACTTCCCCATTCATCAACATAGAGGCAGAGACACCTGCTAAAGGCAGCTAACCCGGACGTGGCTTTTTGCCACCCTTTACCATAAACTCCAAGCCCCCGCACATTAGATCAACTGACCTTCTGGGACAAACTGACACCCAGCCACAGTGTGGTGAGACCCTCCCCTAGAGGATCAGCGCAGGTCTGTGCTGCACCGGGTCCCTAAAATTTGGAGTTTTGAAACCCAGCCAGCTCACCTGAGATAAAACACAGGAGCACTCCTAGATGAACAGATAACTCAGACACAGACAAGGTGAAGGCAGGGATCTGAGGTAAGCCTGGGATACAAGAGGGGAGATTGTTCACTCTTCTGTGGGGGCTTCCTGAACAGCAGTGGGTACAAATGCCCCTTTCCAGGGATGAGAGCAGCTGATGCCATTTTCCCCCACTCATCCGCATGGAGGTACTTCAGTGAGCAGCACAGGGCCCACAGTGGAGGCTGGAGCTGCTTACACAAAGTCCTACCCCCCAGTGCTCTACAGGTGCTGCTTTACTAGGGCAAGTGTGCATGAGAGCCAGAGCAGCAGTGGCCACTCCCCCAGAAGACCAGCACAAACCCCCCACATGTACACACCAAGTCTACTGACCATAGAGTGCTGCAGAGCTCCAGCTCTAGGGGAAATATGTTATATAGTCTTTTTTTTTAAGATTTTATTTATTTATTCATGGAAGGGGGGGGCAGAGGAAGAAGCAGGCTCCCAAGGAGCAGGGAGCCCGATGCGGGACTCAATCCCAGGACCCTGGGATCATGACATGAGCCGAAGGCAGATGCTTAACCATCTGAGCCACCCAGGCGCCCTGTTATATACTCTTTTAACAAGCAGAACAAAACATACTTAGGCAAAACTTGCCATATAAACTGGACAAGATCCAAACACTCCCGCACTGCAGACAAGAAGAAGCTCTAAAAAGGACTGACCTGAGGGAAAGAATAGCCGAAACACAACGGCAGAGTGCACACAGCAGACACCAGAAACACTTCCTGAAGCACCATGCCCTGGGCAGCATATGAGTTCTTCTTCATAAAGCCATTACTCTCAGGAGCAGGAAACATAACAGGCTTTCCTAACACAAAGAAGAAGACAGAGACCTAGACAAAATACCAAGATGGAGGAATTCATCCCAAAAAAAGAACAAGAAAAGGGCATGGCCAGAGATCTAATCCAAACAGATATAAGTAAAATGCCAGAATTTAAAACAACAATATAAGGAAATTAGGGAGGCTTGAAAAAAGCATAGAAGACACCAGGGAGTCCCTTACTGCAGAGAGAAAAGACCTAAAAACTAGTCACGTCAAAATGAGAAAATGCTATAACCAAGGTGCGAAACCCACTAGATGTAATGACCACAAGGATGGAAGAATCAGAAGTATGAAGAAGGGACATAGAAGATAAAATTATGGAAAATAATGAAGCTGAAAAGAAAAGGGAAAGAAAAATACTGGATCACAAATGTAGACTTATTGAACTCAGGGACTCCATAAAGTGTAAAACATTTGTATTATAGGAGTCCCAGAAGAAGAAGAAAGGGAAAAGGGAGCAGAAGGTTTATTTGAGCAAATTATACCTGAAAACTTCTCTAAACTGGGGAAGGAAACAGACATCCAAATGCAGGAGGGAGAGAGAAATCTCAAAATCAGCAAAAGAAGACCAACACCAAGACATTGTAGTAAAATTTCCTTACAGAGATAAGGAAAAAATCCTAAAAGCAACAAGGAAAAGAAATTCTTAACTTACAAGGGAAGACAAATAAAGTTAGCAGCAGATCTATCCACAGAAACGTGGCAGGCCAGAAGAGCATGGAATGATATATTCAACATGCTGAATGGGAAAAATATGCAGCCAAGAATATTCTATCCGGCAAGTCTGTGATTCAGAATAGAAGGACAGATAAAGAGTCCCAGACAAACAAAAACAAAAGGAGTTCATGACCACAAAACCAGCCCTGCAAGAAATATTAAAGGGGACTCTGAGTGGGAAAGAAAGACCAAAAGCAACAAAGACTAGAAAGGAACAGAGAAGCTCTCCAGAAAAAAACAACTTTACAGGTAATACAATGTCACTGAATTCATATCCATCAATAATCACTCTGAATGAAAATGGATGAAAATCTCCAACCAAAACATAGGGTATCAGAATAGATTTTTTTTAAAAAGTCCCATTTATATGCTGCCTATAAGAGACTCATTTTAGACCTGAAGACACCTGGAGATTGAAAGTGAGGGGATGGAGAAACATTTATCATGCTAACAGACATCAAAAGAAAGCTGGAGTAGCCATACTTATATCAAACAAACTAGATATTATACCAAAAACTGTAATAAGAGATGAAGAAGGGCACTATATCATAATAAAGGGGTCTATCCAACCAGAAGATCTAACAATTTTATATATTTGGGGGCATAAATATTTACATCAATTAATAACAAACATAAAGAAACTCATTGATAACAATACAATAGTAGGGGACTTTAACACCCCACTTAGAGCAATGGACAGATCATCTAAGCAGAAAACCAACAAGGAAACAAGGGCTTTGAATGACACACTGGACCAGATGGACTTAACAGATATATTTAGAACATTTCGTCCTAAGGCAGCAGAATACACTTTCTTTTTGAGTATACATGGAACATTCTCAGAATAGATCACAAATCAGACCTCAATAAGTACCAAAAGATTAAGATCATACCATGCATATTTTCCAACCACAATGCTATGAAACTTGAAGTCAACCACAAGAAAAAAATTGGAAAGACCACAAATACATGGAAGTTAAAGAACATCCTGCTAAGAAATGAATGGGTTAACCAGGAAATTAAAGTATAAATAAAAAAATAAATGGAAGCAAATGAAAATGAAAACACAATAATCCCAAACCTTTGGGATGCAGCAAAGGCAGTCATAAGAAGGAATTATATACCAATACAGGCCTACCTCAAGAAGAAAGAAAAATCTCAATACACAACCTAAACTTACACTTAGAGGAGCTAGAAAAAGAACAGCAAATGAAACCTAAAGCCAGCAGAAGAAGGGAAATAATAAAGATTAGAGCAGAAATAAATGATATAGAAACAACAACAACGGGCGCCTGGGTGGCTCAGTTGGTTAAGTGACTGCCTTCGGCTCAGGTCATGATCCTGGAGTGCCGGGATCGAGTCCCATATCGGGCTCCCTGCTCAGCAGGAAGTCTGCTTCTCCCTCTGACCCTCTTCCCTCTCGTGCTCTCTATCTCTCATTCTCTCGCTCTCAAGTAAATAATTAAAATCCTTAAAAAAAAAGAAACAACAACAACAAAAACAGTAGAACAGATCAATGAAACTAGGACCTGGTTCTTTGAAAGAATTAATAAAATTGATAAACCCCTAGCCAGACTTATCAAAAAGAAAAGAGAAAGGAAATCATGAATGAAAGAGGAAAGATCACAATCAACACAAAAATACAAGTATAAGAGAATATTCTTATAATTGGGCAATCTGTAAGAAATGGACAAATCCCTAGAAACATACAAACTACCAAAACTGAAACAGGAAGAAATAGAAAATTTGAACAGACCCATAACCAGCAAAGAAATTGAATCACTAATCAGAAATCTCCCAAGAAACAGAAGTCTAGGGCCCAATGGCTTCCCAAATGTTTGGATTTACCAAACATTTAAAGAAGAGTTAATACCTATTCTTCTCAAACTGGTCCAAAAAATAGAAATGGAAGGAAAACTTCCAAACTCATTCCTCAAGTCCAGCATTATCTTAATTCCAAAACCAGAGAAAAACCCCACTAAAAAAGAGAATTATAGGCCAATACCCTTGATGAACATGGATGTAAAAATTCTCAATAGGATACTAGCAAATCAAATCCAACAGTACATTAAAAGAATTATTCACCACGATCAAGTGGGATTTATTCCTGGGCTGCAAGGGTGGTTCAATATTTGTAAATCAATCAACATGATACGCATTAATAAATAAAGGATAAGTCCTCTCAACAGATGCAGAAAAAGCATTTGACAAAGTACAGCATCCATTCTTGATAAAAACCCTCAACAAAGTAGGTATAGATGGAACATACCTCAACATCATAATAGCCATATATGAAAGACCCACAGCTAATATCATTCTCAATGGGGAAAAACTGAGAGCTTTTCCTCTACGGTCAGGAACAAAACAGGGGTATTCACTCTCACCATTGTTATTTAACATAGTACTGGAAGTTCTAGCCACAGCAATCAGACAACAAAAAGAAATAAAAGGCATCCAAATTGGCAAGGAAGACGTCAAACTTTCACTATTTGCAGACGACCTGATACTCTATGTAGAAAATCCAAAAGACTCCACTGAAAAATTGCTAGAACTCGTACACAAATTCAGCAAAGTCACAGGATACAAAATCAACATATGGAAATATATTGCATTTCTATACACCAATAATGAAGCAGGAGAAAGAGAAATTGAGGAATCAATCCCATTTACAACTGCACCAAAAATCATAAGATATCTAGGAATAAACCTAACCAAAGAGGTAAAAATCTATACTCTGAAAAATATAGAATACTTGTGAAAGAAATTAAAGAGGACACAAAGAAATGGAAATACATCCCATGCTCATGGATTGGAAGAACAAATATTGTTCTTGGCACAAAATATGGTACTTGCACAAAAACAGACACATAGATCAGAATATAGAACAGAATAGAAAACCCAGAAATGGGCCCACAACCAAATGGTCAACTAATCTTCAACAAAGCAGGAAAGAATATCCAATGGAGAAAGACACTCTCTTCAACAAATGGTGTTGGGAAACCTGGACAGCAACACGCAGAAGAATGAAACTGGACCACTTCCTTACACCATACACAAAAATAAATTCAAAATGGATGAAAGACCTAAATGTGAGATGGGAAACCATCAAAATCCTAGAGGAGAACACAGACAGCAATCTCTTCAACCACGGCTGCAGCAACTTCTTCCTAGACACATCTCCAAGGGCAAGGGAAGCAAAAGCATAAATGAACTATTGGGACTTCATCAAGATAAAAAGCTTCTGAACAGCAAAAGGAAATAATCAACAAAACTAAAAGGCAACCTACAGAATGGGAGAAGATATTTGCAAATGACATATCTGATAAAGGGTTAGTATCCAAAATCTATAAAGAACCTATCAAACTCAACACCCAAAAAACAAATAATCTAGTTAAGAAATGGACAGAAGACATGAACAGACATTTTTCCAAAGAAGACACACAAACGGCTAAGAGACACAACAAAAGATGCTCAACATCACTCATCATCAGGGAAATACAAATCAAAACTACAATGAGATACCACCTCATACCAGTTAGAATGGCTAAAATTAACAACACAGGAAACAACAGATAATGGCAAGGATGCAGAGAAAGGGGAACTCTCTTACACTGTTGGTGGGAATGTAAACTGATGCAGCCACTCTGGAAAGCAGTTTGGAGGTTCCTCAACAAGTTAAAAGTAGAGCTACCCTACCACCCAGCAATTGCACTACTGGGTATTTACCCAAAGGGTACAAAAGTATTGATTTGAAGGGGCACATGCACCCTGATGTTTATAACAGCATTATCAACAAAAGCCAAATTATGGAAAGAGCCCAAATGTCCATTGACTGATGAATGGATGAAGATGTGGTGTATATATATAATGGAATAGTACTCAGCCATCAAAAAGAATGAAATCTTGCCATTTGCAATGATGTGGATGAAGCTAGAGCATATTATGCTAAGTGAAGTCAGTCAGTCAGAGAAAGACAAATACCATATGATTTCACTCACATGTGGAATTTAAGACACAAAACAGATGAACATAGGAGAAGAAAAAAAAATGAGGGAGGTCAACCATAAGAGACTCTTAACTGTAGGGAACAAATTGAGGGTTGCTGGAGGGGAGGTAGGTGGGGGATGGTCTAAATGAGTGATGGGTATTAAGGAGGACACTTGTTGAGATGAGCAGTGGGTGTTATATATAAGTGATGAATCACTAAATTCTTTTCCTGAAACCAATATTACACTACATATTAACTAACTAGAATTTATATAAAAACTTGAAACATACAGATAAATAAATAAAACTGACCATACTTAAATACTATAATATTAAGATTATGTTAAATAAGGCAATAAGAAAAGAAAAACAAAGATATGTTATATATACATATTTTTTTTTCTTCCATTACCAATTCTGTATTCCCTTTGTCTTCAGCAAGCACATGAGCTGGTTGTGGTTCTTTTCCTGTGGTTCTTTACCCAAACCTACATTTCTGAAGGATCTAGACCACTGTAGTCCTGCCCAGATTGGGTTGTTGCAGTTTTCCCATTACCCAATCACAGGAATATTAAAAGGTAATGTTAAAAGATGTCTTAAGTGATCCTCTGATTTTCACACATGTTCTTCCTAACCTCCATTGTGGAGTTTGTCCACTTTCTCTCAGGTATTTGGGATCAATCACCCCAGGCAGCATTGCTTGGGCTTGTCCATTGATTCAGAGGCATGAGGAGCTCCAAGTGGCCAGGCAGCAGTCTCAATTTCCAGTTCAATAGGATTGTTGTTGTGTCTCTCTTTGAAACTAAGACCTCTAAGCCAGTAGAGCATACAATTGTGGGAACAGGAAGTAAAAATTTTGCTAGTGGTACCACTCCCAATTCCAGTCCTTGATTCCTGCATCTGTGAATCTGGGCTATGGGAGAAACAGCATCATATATCGGATGCTGATTCAGAGCATATTCAGCCCTCTGGAGAACCTTGCCCCAGCCCTGCAAGGTATTGCCACCTAGCTGGTACTATAGCTGTGTCTTCAAATGGCCATTCCATTATCCTATTAAGCCAGCTGCTTCAGGGTTGGGGGGAACATGGTAAGGCCAGTTAATTCCACCAGCATAAGCCCATTGCCACACTTACTCTTACTTAAGTGCCTTCGAGCTGGGACATTTTTTTTTTCCTGCCTTCAGATTCAAACTGAAATATCAGCTCTTCCTTGAGACTGCCGGCCTTTGGACTAGAGCTACACTATCAGTTCTCTTGGGTCTCTAGCTTTCCAAATGCAGATCTTGGGACTTGTCAGGCTTGGCTTGTGTGAACTAATTCCTTTTAACTAATAAACAAACAAATCCTATGGGTTCTGCTTGTCTAAAGAATCTTAACACAGATCTTGGTGCCAGGAGTAATGTTTGGCCAAATATTTGGGCACCCCATGGGCCCATAGAGGTGAAGATAAAATTAATCATCACAACCCTTTTCCCCTCTTTTAGCTTTTTAGGCACCACCAGTTATTATCATTGACAAGAAACCTACTTTAAATATAAAGGCACAGTTAGATTAAAGATCAAAGGATAGAAAAAGATATACCATGCAAACACTAATGGAGTGGCTATATTAGTATCAGACAGAGTAAACTTTAGAACAAGGAATATTAACAGAAATAAAGAGGGTGATCACATAATGACGAAGGGGTTAATTCACCAAAAAGACATAACAATTCTACACGTATGTTCACCTAACAACCAATCTTCAGGATACAGGAAGCAAAAACTAATAGCATTGAAAGGAGAAATTAATAAATCTACAAATATAGTTTCCAATCTCAACGCTCCTCTCTCAGTAATTGATAGAACAAATAGAAAGAAAATCAGCAGTGGTATAGAAAACCTGAACAATGCTATTGAAACAATGTGACCTAGGAGCAAGATGGCGGAGGAGTAGGAGACCTGGATTTCATCTGGTCTGAGGAATTCAGCTGAATAGGGATCAAACCATTCTGAACACCTACGAACTCAACAGGAGATCAAAGAAAAGAATAGCAACAATTCTCTGAACAGAAAAGCGACCACTTTCTGGAAGGTAGGACGTGCAGAGAAGGGAATCCGAGGCGATATTCGGGAGGATAGACGGCGGGGGAGGGGGCCTCCGCCGGCCGCTTCTGGCAAGTGCTAGAGCCGCGGAGCACAAAATCGGACCTTTTAGAAGTCGGCTCCGCTGAGGGACGTCGCTCCAGTGGCTAAGCGGGGGGTGGAACCCTCCCGGGACAGTGTGGTCTCAGGACCCTCGGGGTCACAGAAAGACCGGGGGTGCCTGAGTGCAGCAGAGCTCCCAGGTATCGGAGCGGGGAAGCCGGCTGCAGAGACGGAGCTGAGGCGCGGGCTCTCAGCTCGGGGTTGCCATAAACTGTGATCCGCGGCCCAGTCGGGCCACTGCGCCTCCAGCAGGGACCCAACAAGCGGCAGATCCGGGGAGACTCCCCTCCCTCCCCCAGGAGGAGTCTTGTGGGAACGCACCGCAGGTATCTGCTGGGTTTGAAGACTCCACACGGGGTCGGGTGCCAGAGATCGAAACTCTCGGTCACAGGCCAAGTGAGCACGGAGTGCGGCCGGAGACCGGGGAGACGGGAGTGACTGCTTTTCTCTGGGGGCACACTGAGGAGCGGGGCCCTAGTTCTCAGCTCCTCCGGGTGGAGATTGGGAGGCCGCCATTTTCATTCTCGTCCTCCAACATTGTACCGAGAGCTTGCAGGGAACAAAAGCTCCCGAGAGCAAACCCGAGCAGACTGCTTAGCCCAGACCGGCAAGGGCGGGGCAATTCCGCCTCCGGCAAAGACATTTGGGAACCACGGCAACAGGCCCCTCCCCCAGAAGATCAGCACGAACAGCCAGCCAAGAACAAGTTTACCGATCAATAAGAACGGCCAAACTCCAGCGCTAGGGGAATACTGCACATAGAATTCATGGCTTTTTTACCATGATTCATTAGTATTTCAACGTTAATTTTTTTAACTGTTTTTTTTTAATTTTTCTTTTTCCCTTTTTCAACCAACATCTTATCAATCTCTTTTTTAAAAAAAGATTTTTATTTTTCATTTTTAGAGTCATATTCTATCCCTTCATAGTAGTTACCCTTATTTTTGGCATATATATATAAGTTGTTCTCTCTTTAAAATTTTGAGATACAGTTTCTTCTAACATATCAAAATATACCCTAAATCTCTAGTGTATGCCTTTGTTCTAGTCTCCTGCCTGATCACATTCTCTCCCCTCCACCCTTTTTTTCTTTCTTTCTTTCCTTTTTTTTAATCCTCTTCTTTCTTTTTTCAAACATCTTCTTATCAATTCCTTTTTTAAAATTTTTTATAATTTCCATCTTTACAGTCATATTCCATCCCTTCATCATATCAACCCTTATTTTGTACATACATAAGTCTTTCTTTCTTTAAAATTTTAGGAGGCACTTTCTTCTAAAAGACTAAAATACACCCAAAATCTAGTGTGTGGCACTGATCTATGCACCAGCCTGATCATATTTGATCATATTCTGTTATTTTTTGTTTTGTTCTGTTTTTGTTTGTTTTTATCTTTCTTTTTTTTTCTCTCTCTCTCTCTCTTTCTTTTTTCTTTCTTTCCCTTTCTTTTCCCCTGGTTTCAGGTCTTTCCTGATTTGATTAGAGTATATTTTCTGGGGACGTTGTCAACCTGTTAGCATTTTGTTCTCTCATTCATCTATTCTCCTCTGGACAAAATGACAAGACGAAAAAAATCACCGCAACAAAAAGAACAAGAGGTAGTACCGTCTGCCAGGGACCTACTCAATACGGACATTAGTGCGATGTCGGACCTAGAGTTCAGAATCATGACTTTAAAGATACTAGCTGGGCTTGAAAAAAGCATGGAAGTTATTAGAGAAATCCTTTCTGGAGAAATAAAAGAACTAAAATCTAACCAAGTCGAAATCAAAAAGGCTATTCATGAGGTGCAATCAAAAATGGGGGCACTAACTGCTAGGATAAATGAGGCAGAAGAATCAGCGATATAGAAGAACAAATGATGGAAAATAAAGAAGCTGAGAAAAAGAGAGATAAACAAGTACTGGATCACGAGGGCAGAATTCAAGAGATAAGGGATACGATAAGATGAAACAATATTGGAATAATTGGGATCCCAGAAGAAGAAGAAAGAGAGAGAGGGGCAGAAGGTATATTGGAGCAAATTATAGCAGAGAACTTCCCTAAAGTGGGGAAGGCAACAGGCATCAAAATCCAGGAGGCACAGAGAAACCCTCTCAAAATCAATAAAAATAGGTCAATACCCCGATATATAATAGTAAAATGTACGAGTCTCAGAGACAAAGAGAAAATCCTGAAAGCAGCTCGGGAGAAGAGATATGTAACCTACAATGGTAGAAACATTAGATTGGCAACAGACCTATCCACAGAGACCTGGCAGGCCAGAAAGGACTGGCATGATATCTTCAGAGCACTAAACAAGAAAAATATGCAGCCAAGAATACTGGATCCAGCTAGGCTGTCATTGAAAATAGAAGGAGAGAAAAAAATCTTCCAGGACAAACAAAAACTAAAGGAATTTGCAAACACGAAACCAGCCCTCCAAGAAATATTGAAAGGGGTCCTCTAAGCAAAGAGAGAGCCTAAAAGTAACATAGACCAAAAAGGAACACAGACAATATACAGTCACAGTCACTTTATAGGCAATACAATGGCATTAAATTCATATCTTTCAATAGTTACCCTGAATGTAAATGGGCTAAATGCCCCAATCAAAAGACACAGGCTATAAGATTGGATAAAAAAACAAGACCCATCGATATGCTGTCTGCAAGAGACTCATTTTAGACCCAAGGACACCCCCACATTGAAAGTGAAGGGGTGGAAAACCATTAACCATGCTAATGGACACAAAAAGAAAGCTGGGGTGGCAATCCTGATATCAGACAAACTAGATTTTAAAACAAAGACTGTAATAAGAGATGAGGAAGGACACTATATCCTACTTAAAGGGTCTATCCACCAAGAAGATCTAACAATTGTAAATATCTATGCCCCTAACGTGGGAGCAGCCAATTATATAAGGCAATTAATAACAAAAGCAAAGAAACACATTGACAACAATACAATAATAGTGGGGGACTTTAACACCCCCCTGACTGAAATGGACAGATCATCTAAGCAAAAGATCAACAGGGAAATAAAGGCTTTAAATGACACACTGGACCAAATGGACTTCACAGACATATTCAGAACATTCCATCCCAAAGCAACGGAATACACATTCTTCTCTAGTGCCCATGGAATATTCTCCAGAATTCATCACATCCTAGGTCACAAATCAGGTCTCAACCGGTACCAAAAGATTGGGATTATTCCCTGCATGTTTTCAGACCACAGTGCTTTGAAACTAGAACTCAATCACAAGAGGAAAATTGGAAAGAACTCAAATACATGGAGGCTAAAGAGCATCCTACTAAAGAATGAATGGGTCAACCAGGAAATTAAAGAAGAATTTAAAAAATTCATGGAAACCGATGAAAATGAAAACACAACTGTTCAAAATCTTTGGGATACAGCAAAGGCAGTCCTGAGAGGAAAGTATATAGCAATACAAGCCTTTCTCAAGAAGCAAGAAAGGTCTCAAATACAAAACCTAACCCTACACCTAAAGGAGCTGGAGAAAGAACAGCAAATAAAGCCTAAACCCAGCAGGACAAGAGAAATAATAAAGATCAGAGCAGAAATCAATGAACTAGAAACCAAAAGAACAGTAGAACAGATCAACGAAACTAGGAGCTGGTTCTTTGAAAGAATTAACAAGATTGATAAACCCCTGGCCAGACTGATCAAAAAGAAAAGAGAAATGACCCAAATCCACAAAATCATGAATGAAAGAGGAGAGATCACAACCAACACCAAAGAAATACAAACAATTATAAGAACATATTATGAGCAACTCTATGCCAGCAAATTAGATAACCTGGAAGAAATGGATGCATTCCTAGAGATGTATCAACTACCAAAATTGAACCAGGAAGAAATAGAAAACCTAAACAGACCTATAACCACTAAGGAAATTGAAGCAGTCATCAAAAATCTCCCAACAAACAAAAGCCCGGGGCCAGATGGCTTCCCAGGGGAATTCTACCAAACATTTCAAGAAGAATTAATACCTATTCTCCCGAAACTGTTCCAAAAAATAGAAATGGAAGGAAAACTTCCAAACTCATTTTATGAGGCCACCATTACCTTGATCCCAAAACCAAAGACCCCATCAAAAAGGAGAATTACAGACCAATATCCTGGATGAACATGGATGCAAAAATTCTCACCAAAATACTGGCCAATAGGATCCAACAGTACATTAAAAGGATTATTCACCATAACCAAGTGGGATTTATTCCTGGGCTGCAAGTTTGGTTCAACATCTGCAAAACAATCAATGTGATACAATATATTAACAAAAAAAGAACAAGAATCATATGATCCTCTCAATAGATACAGAGAAAGCATTTGACAAAGTACAGCATCCTTTCTTGATCAAAACTCTTCAGAGTATAGGGATAGAGGGTACCTACCTCAATATCATAAAAGCCAACTATGAAAAACCTACAGCGAATATCATTCTCAATCGGGAAAAACTGAGAGCTTTCCCCCTAAGGTCAGGAACGTGGCAGGGATGTCCACTATCACCACTCCTATTCAACATAGTATTAGAAGTCCTAGCCACAGCAATCAGACAACAAAAAGAAATCAAAGTCATCCAAATCGGCAAGGAGGAAGTCAAACTCTCACTCTTTGCAGATGATATGATACTTTATGTGGAAAATCCAAAAGACTCCACCCCAAAACTGCTTGAACTCATACAGGAATTCAGTAAAGTGGCAGGATATAAAATCAATGCACAGAAATCAGTGGCATTCCTATACACCAACAACAAGACAGAAGAGAGACAAATCAAGGAGTCGATCCCATTTACAGTTGCACCCAAAACCATAGGATACCTAGGAATAAATCTAACCAAAGAGGCAAAGGATCTGTACTCAGAAAACTATAAAATATAATGAAAGGAATTGAGGAAGACACAAAGAAATGGAAAAACGTTCCATGCTCATGGATTGGAAGAACAAACATTGTGAAGATATCAGTGCTACCTAGAGCAATCCACATATTCAATGCAATCCCTATCAAAATACCATCCACTTTTTTCAAAGAAATGGAACAAATAATCCTTAAATTTGTATGGAACCAGAAAAGACCCTGAATAGCCAGAGGAATGTTGAAAAAGAAAAGCAAAGCTGGCAGCATCACATTTCCGGACTTCCAACTCTATTACAAAGCTGTCATCATCAAGACAGTATGGTACAGGCACAAAAACAGACACATAGATCAATGGAATAGAATAAAGAGCCCAGAAATGGACCCTCAACTCTATGGTCAACTCATCTTTGACAAAGCCAGAAAGAATGTCCAATGGAAAAAAGACAGTCTCTTCAATAGATGGTGTTGGGAAAATTGGACAGCCACATGCGGAAGAATGAAACTGGACCATTTCCTTACACCACACACAAAAATAGACTCCAAATGGTTGAAAGACCTAAACGTGAGACAGGAGTCCATCAAAATCCTAAAGGAGAACACAGGCAGCAACCTCTTCGACCTTAGCCGCAGCAACTTCTTCCTAGAAAGATCGCCAAAGGCAAGGGAAGCAAGGGCAAAAATGAACTATTGGGATTTCACCAAGATAAAAAGCTTTTGCACAGGAAAAGAAACAGTCAACGAAACCAAAAGACAACCGACAGAATGGGAAAAAATATTTGCAAATGACATATCAGATAAAGGGCTAGTATCCAAAATCTATAAAGAACTTACCAAACTCAACACCCAAAGAACAAATAATCCAATCAAGAAATGGGCAGAAGACGGGGGGCGGAGCAAGATGGCGGAGGAGTAGGAGACCTAGATTTCGTCTGGTCTCAGGAATTCAGCTGAATAGGGATCAAACCATTCTGAACACCTACGAACTCAAGAGGAGATCGAAGAGGAGAGTAGCAACAACTCTCTGAACAGAGAAGCGACCACTTACTGGAAGGTAGGGCGTGCGGAGAAGTGAATCCGAGGCGATATTCCGGAGGATAGACGGCGGGAGAGGGGCCTCCGCCGGCCGCTTCTGGCAAGTGCTAGAGCCGCGGAGCACAAAATCGGAACTTTTAGAGGTTGGCTCGGCTGAGGGACATCGCTGCAGTGGCTAAGCGGGGGGTGGAACCCTCGCGGGACAGTGTGGTCTCAGGACCCTTGGGGTCACAGAAAGACCGGGGGTGCCTGAGTGCGGCAGAGCTCCCAGGTGTCGGAGCGGGGAAGCCGGCTGCAGAGACAGAGCCGAGGCGCGGGCTCTCAGCTCAGGGTTGCCATAAACTGTGATCCGCGGCCCAGTCGGGCCACTGCGCCTCCAGCAGGGACCCAACAAGCGGCAGAGCTGCAGAGACTCCCCTCCCTGCCCTGGGAGGAGCGGCGCGGGAACGCACCGCAGGGATCTGCTGGGTTTGGAGACTCCACACGGGGTCAAGTGCCAGAGATAGCAACGCTCGGTCACAGGCCGGGTGAGCACGGAGTGCGGCCGGAGACCAGGGAGACGGGAGTGACTGCTTTTCTCTGGAGGCGCACTGAGGAGCCGGGCCCCGAGTTCTTGGCTCCTCCAGGTGGAGATTGGGAGGCCACCATTTTTGCCCTGGTCCTCCAAAGCTGTACCGAGAGCTTGCAGGGAACAAAAGCTCCTGAGAGCAAACCCGAGCAGCTTCCTTAGCCCGGACCGCCAAGGGCGGGGCAATTCAGCCTCCGGCAAAGACATTTGGAAACCACAGCAACAGGCCCCTCCCCCAGAAGATCAGCATGAACAGCCAGCAAGCCAAGACCAAGTTTACCGATCAAGGAGAACGGGAGAACTCCAGCGCTAGGGGAATACTGCACATAGAATTCATGGCTTTTTTTTACCATGATTCATTAGTTCATCAAAGTTAATTTTTGTTAACTGTTTTTTTTTTATTTTTCTTTTTCCCTTTTTCAACCAACATCTTATCAATCCCTTTTTAAAAAAAAAAAAACATTTTTATTTTTCATTTTTAGAGTCATATTTTATCCCTTCATAGTAGTTACCCTTATTTTTGGCATATATATATAAGTTGTTCTCTCTTTAAAATTTTGAGATACAATTTCTTCTAACAGATCAAAATATACCCTAAATCACTAGTGTATGGCTTTGTTCCAGTCTCCTGCCTGATCACATTCTCTCCCTTTATCCTTTTTTTTTTCTTAAATCTTCTTTTTTCAAACAACTTCTTATCTTATCAAGTCCTTTTATAAAATCTTTTATAATTTTCATCTTTACAGTCATCTTCCATCCCTTCATTATATCAACCCCTATTTTGTACATATATATCTTTCTTCCTTTAAAATTTTAGGAGGCACTTTTTTCTAACAGACCAAAATACGCCCAAAATCTAGTGTGTGGCACTGATCTATGCTCTAGCCTGATCATATTTGATCATATTCTGCTTTTTTTGTATTGTTCTGTTTTTATTTTTATCTTTTGTTTTCCTTTTTTTTTTTTCTCTTTCTTTCCCTTTCTTGTCCCCTGGTTTCAGGTCTTTTCTGATTTGTATACAGTATATTTGCTGGGGACATTGCAAACCTGTTAGGATTTTGTTCTCTCATTCATCTATTCTCCTCTGGACAAAATGACAAGACGAAAAAATCACCTCAGCAAAAAGAACAAGAGGTAGTACCGTCAGCCAGGGACCTACTCAATACGGACATTAGTGCGATGTCGGACCTAGAGTTCAGAATCATGACTTTAAAGATACTAGCTGGGCTTGAAAAAAGCGTGGAAGTTATTAGAGAAACCCTTTCTGGAGAAATAAAAGAACTAAAATCTAACCAAGTCGAAATCAAAAAGGCTATTCATGAGGTGCAATCAAAAATGGGGGCACTAAATGCTAGGATAAATGAGGCAGAAGAGAGAATCAGTGATATAGAAGACTAAATGATGGAAAATAAAGAGGCTGAGAAAAAGAGAGAGAGAAACAACTACAGGATCACGAGGGCAGAATTCGAGAGATAAGTGATACGATAAGACGAAACAACATTAGAATAATTGGGATCCCAGAAGAAGAAGAGAGAGAGAGAGGGGCAGAAGGTATATTGGAGCAAATTATAGCAGAGAACTTCCCTAATGTGAGGAAGGAAACAGGCATCAAAATCCAGGAGGCACAGAGAACCCCTCTCAAAATCAATAATAATAGGTCAACACCCCAACATCTAATAGTAAAACTTACGAGTCTCAGAGACAAAGAGAAAATCCTGAAAGCAGCTCGGGAGAAGAGATATGTAACCTACAATAGTAGAAACATTAGATTGGCAACAGACCTATCCACAGAGACCTGGCAGGCCAGAAAGGACTGGCATGTTATCTTCAGAGCACTAAATGAGAAAAATATGCAGCCAAGAATACTATATCCAGCTAGGCTGTCATTGAAAATAGAAGGAGAGGTAAAAAGCTTCCAGGACAAACAAAAATAAGAGGAATTTGCAAACACGAAAGCAGCCCTACAAGAAATATTGAAAGGGGTCCTCTAAGCAAAGAGAGAGCCTAAAAGCAGCATAGATCAGAAAGGAACACAGACAATATACAGTCACAGTCACCTTACAGGCAATACAATGGCACTAAATTCCTATCTTTCAATAGTTACTCTGAATGTAAATGGGCTAAATCAACTGATCTTCGACAAAGCAGGAAAGAATGTCCAATGGAAAAAAGACAGTCTCTTCAACAAATGGTGTTGGGAAAATTGGACAGCCACATGCAGAAGAATGAAACTGGACCATTTCCTTACACCACACACAAAAATAGACTCCAAATGGTTGAAAGACCTAAACGTGAGACAGGAGTCCATCAAAATCCTAAAGGAGAACACAGGCAGCAACGTCTTCGACCTTAGCTGCAGCAACTTCTTCCTAGAAACATCACCAAAGGCACGGGAAGCCAGGGCAAAAATGAACTATTGGGATTTCATCAAGATAAAAAGCTTTTGCACAGCAAAAGAAACAGTCCACAAAACCAAAAGACAACCGACAGAATGGGAGAAAATATTTGCAAATGACATATCAGATAAAGGGCTAGTATCCAAAATCTATAAAGAACTTATCAAACTCAACACCCAAAGAACAAATAATCCAATCAAGAAATGGGCAGAAGACATGAACAGACATTTTTCCAAAGAAGACATCCAAATGGCCAACAGGCACATGAAAAAGTGCTCAACATCGCTCAGCATCAGGGAAATCCAAATCAAAACCTCAATGAGATACCACCTCACACCCATCAGAATGGCTAAAATTAACAAGTCAGGGAACGACAGATGTTGGCGGGGATGTGGAGAAAGGGGAACCCTCCTGCTCTGTTGGTGGGAATGCAAGCTGGTGCAACCACTCTGGAAAACAGTATGGAGGTTCCTCAAACAGTTGAAATTAGAGCTATCATTTGATCCAGCAATTGCACTACTGGGTATTTACCCCAAAGATACAAATGTAGGGACCCGAAGGGGTACGTGCACCCCAATGTTTATAGCAGCAATGTCCACAATAGCCAAACTGTGGAAAGAGCCAAGATGTCCATCGACAGATGAATGAATAAAGAAGAGGTGGTGTGTGTATATACACACACACAATGGAATATTATGCAGCCATCAAAAGGAATGAGATCTTGCCATTTGCAATGACGTGGATGGAACTGGAGGGTCTTATGCTTAGTGAAATAAGTCAATCAGAGAAAGGCATGTATCATATGACCTCACTGATATGAGGAATTCTTAATCTCAGGACACAAACTGAGTGTTACTGGTTGGTTGGGGGTGGGAGGGATGGGGTGTCTGGGTGATAGACATTGGGGAGGGTATGTGCTATGGTGAGCACTGTGAATTGTGCAAGACTGTTGAATCACAGATCTGTACTTCTGAAACAAATAACGCAACATATTTTAAGAAAAAAGAAAAAGAAGAAGATAACAGGAGAGGAAGAATGAAGGGGAGTAAGTTAGAGGGGGAGACAAACCATGACAGATGATGGACTCTGAAAAACAAACTGAGGGTTCTAGAGGGGAGGGGAGTGGGGGGATGGGTTAGCCTGGTGATGGGTATTAAGGAGGGCACGTTCTGCGTGGAGCACTGGGTGTAAACAACAAACAATGAATCATGGAACACTACATCAAAAACTAATGATGTAATATATGGTGATTAACATAACAATAAAAAAATTAAAAAAAAAAAAGAAATGGGCAGAAGACATGAGCAGACATTTTTCCAAAGAAGACATCCAAATGGCCAACAGACACATGAAAAAGTGCTCAACATCGCTTGGCATCAGGGAAATCCAAATCAAAACCTCAATGAGATACCACCTCACACCCGTCAGAATGGCTAAAATTAACAAGTCAGGAAACGACAGATGTTGGCGGGGATGCGGAGAAAGGGGAACCCTCCTACACTGTTGGTGGGCATGCAAGCTGGTGTAACCACTCTGGAAAACAGTATGGAGGTTCCTCAAAAAGTTGAAAATAGACCTACCATACGATCCAGCAATTGCACTACTGGGTATTTACCCCAAAGATACAAATGTAGGGATCCGAAGGGGTACGTGCACCCCAATGTTTATAGCAGCGATGTCCACAATAGCCAAACTGTGGAAAGAGCCAAGATGTCCATCGACAGATGAATGGATAAAGAAGAGGTGGTATATATACACAATGGAATATTATGCAGCCATCAAAAGGAATGAGATCTTGCCATTTGCAATGATGTGGATGGAACTGGAGGGTGTTATGCTGAGTGAAATAAGTCAATCAGAGAAAGACATGTATCATATGACCTCACTGATATGAGGAATTCTTTTTTTTTAAAGATTTTATTTATTTATTTGAGAGAGAGAGAGAATGAGAGATAGAGAGCATGAGAGGGAAGAGGGTAAGAGGGAGAAGCAGACTCCCTGCTGAGCAGGGAGCCCGACGCGGGACTCGATCCCAGGACTCCAGGATCATGACCTCAGCCGAAGGCAGTTGCTTAACCAACTGAGCCACCCAGGTGACCCAATATGAGGAATTCTTAATCTCAGGAAACAAACTGAGGGTTGCTGGAGTGGTGGGGGGTGGGAGGGATGGGGTGGCTGGGTGATAGACACTGGGGAGGGTATGTGTTATGGTGAGCGCTGTGAACTGTGCAAAACTGTTGAATCACAGATCTGTACTTCTGAAACAAATAATGCAATATATGTTATGAAAAAAAAAAGAAGAAGATAGCAGGAGGGGAAGAATGAAGGGGGGGATATCGGAGGGGGAGATGAACCAGGAGAGATGACGGACTCTGAAAAACAAACTGAGGGTTCTAGAGGGGAGGGGGGTGGGGGGATGTGTTAGCCTGGTGATGGGTATTAAAGAGCGCACATTCTGCGTGGAGCACTGGGTGTTATGCACAAACAATGAATCATGGAACACTACATTAAAAACTAATGATGTAATGTATGGTGATTAACATAACAATAAAAAATTAAAAAAATAAAATAAAATAAAAAGAATAGTCAAAAAAAAAAAAAGAAACAATGTGACCTAAGTAAAATTTGTAGAACACCCGACACACGACAACAGCATAGTATACTTTCTTTTCAAGTGCACATCAAACATCCACCATGGATGTCCATCCACCAGATGGAAACATCCATATGACAGGCCATATTCTGGGCCAGAAAAGATATCTTTATGAAATGAAAAGAAGTGAAATTGTGCGAAGTATGTATTCCAACAACAGTTTAATTAAACTAAAAATCAATAACAAAGAGATAATGGGAAAAATCTCCAAATATTCATAAATTAAACAAAAAAATGTCTAAATGACCCATTCACCAAAGAGGAAGTCATGAGAAAGTATTTTTAACTCATTGAAAGTGAAATTACAACATATCAAAATTAAAGTAGTGCTTACAGGGAAATCTATTACATTTAATATTTATATTAGAAAGGAAAATTTCAGGTCAGTAATCTCAATTCTCACTTCAAAAAATAAGAAAAAGAAGAGCAAATTAATATATGTGCTGCCAAAGCGAGCACAAGAAGAGCAAATTAAACCCAAAGCAGGCAAATAATATAAATAAGGATAAGACCAGAAGATGCCAATTACCAATAACAGGATAAAACAGAGGACATCACTATAGACCGTACACACATTTAACAGGATAATAAAGTTCAAAAGACTTTATGTCAGGGCGCCTGGGTGGCTCAGTTGGTTAAGCAACTGCCTTGGACTCAGGTCATGATCCTGGAGTCCCGGGACAGGGCTCCTCATCGGGCTCCCTGCTCAGCGGGGAGTCTGCTTCTCCCTCTGACCCTCCCCCCTCTCATGCTCTCTCTCTCTCTCTCTCTCTCACACACACACTCTCTCTCAAATAAATAAATAAAATCTTTAAAAAAAAGACTTTATGCCAATAAATTTCCATAAAACTTAATAAAATGAATCAAATTTTTGAAAGATGCAAATTACCAAAGCCCACTTGAGAAGACAACCTGAATACCTTTATATTGATAAAGAAAATTCTAGGTCCAGACTGCCCTGGTTGAAATTATGGCCCTACCACTTACTAGCTAATGCAAATTTGGGGAAGTTACCTACCCTGTCTGGGCCTCAGTCTCCTCATATGTAGAGATACTTGATAATATCTACCTCATAAGGTTGTTTTGAGGTTTAAATGAGCGCTTAGAAATGCCTGACACCCAGTAAAGGGTTAGGTGTAGATGTTTATTAAATAAACTAACTAAATAAAAATAAATCCACTTAAAAACTGCAGAACTCCAAAGGAAAAAAATCTTTAAAGCAGAGAAAAAAGAAATTAGCTATGAAAATTTGACAACCACATAGATAATTGTCTGCTGAAAGGCAATAATGAAAGAATATAGTGGGATAATAGCTTTAATTTGTGGAGAGGAAAATAACTAGTATTATAAAACAATAAAAGTATTTTTTAAACACAAAGATGAAATCGACTCATTTTTAGGCTCACAAAAATGGCAAGAGTTTACCCCAAAAGACCATCCATAAAAGGAATAAGTATTCTTAAGGAAAAAAGGAATTATTCCAGAAGAAATAGGTGAGATGTAAGAAAAAATAAGAAGAAAATGAAACCGTAATGGTGAGTAAATCTAAGTGTGCTGACTATATAATACAGTAATGAAAACAATGCCTGATTAACTTTAAAGAGAGAATGAGGTGAGCATGACAATAGCAGCCCAAAAGCTGCACGTGGGCATCAGAGTTAGTGTTCTCAGCTTCTCTCATTCTCTGGGAGGAGAGTGGAAAAGCACTGATTAACTCTGATTACTATACATGTTAAAAATTTCTTGGTAACCATTGTAATATAAGAAAAAGACTGAATAACTTCTCAACTAGTAGAGTGGAAGGTGGAATAAGAAAATCTATTAAGTTAATCCAAAAGAAGGTAAGAAAGAAGGAAAAAATAATGGAAACATGAGACAAACAGAAAGTTTAAAAAGGGGTAGAAATAAATCCGTATATCAATAATCATGGTAACCATGAATGGCCTAAAGCCTCTCGTCACAAGACAAAAATTGCCAGACTAGATTTTTAAAAATCCAACTACGTGGTTTTTTCTAAAAAGATTTATTTATTTATTTTGGGAAAGAGAGCACTAGTGGGAGAAGGAGAGGGAGAAAGAATCCCAGACTCTGCACTGAGCGTGGAGCCTGACCATCTATGTGTTGTTTAAGAGACACAGCTGAAAATTAAGGATATGGAAAGATGAAATGTAAAAGAATAGAAAAAAAATATACCAGGAAAATAGCAACCAAAGGAAAGTTCTATAGCTACATATTAAAGTCAGTAAAAAAGACTTTAAGGCAAAAGGCATTACTAGAGATAAAGAGATTGCCACATAAAGATAAAATCGTTTACCAGGGAAAAAAATATAGTGATTCTAAATTTATAAATACCTAATAGCGCCAACCTATAAAAAGCAAGATTGACAGAGCTACAAAGAGAAATGTGTCATTCCATCATGCTAGATTTTATCACATGCTCTCAGTAACTAAACTGAGTCACTTAGGTTGATCTAATGGACATATACAGAATTTTACATTCAATGAGTAGAGAATACGTATTTTCCTTAAGCACACGTAAAATCAATTTTTTAAATCATGCCCTCGAAAACCAATATATTTAAAATTTTAGAAACATTTCTTAATAATTCATGAGTCAAAAAAATTAATTATGGTAGAAATTAGATATTACCTATGGTTGGCAAAAACAAATCTTGTGTGCCTTCTCCTTCCTTCTCTTGCTTGGTCAGTGGCCCGCCCACCGTTGCCTCTTCACTTGGGCCTGGAATGAACGCCTCACTGTGGGGTGCAGGATCTGGCTTCCTGAGCACCCAGGGAAGGGCCTGACGCTACTCCCTGGAAATGTAGGGGAATACGTATCTTTTGGTATGAATCTTGACCGGTGGCGAGTGGGAGATGAAAAGCAGCTGGAAAGATAAATTCCTCCTCCTTTCTCTCTCTCCTGCAGACCACTCTCAGGTGAGGTCTCTTCTTTCAACCTTTCTGGAGAAATTTAATGCACAGAGTGGACATAGGTGCTGAGCAACCATTACCTTTCCACAGCTCATGGCACTGGGCCACGTTTCCTTCCAGGTCCGCTTGCCTCACTTCCGTTCCCCTGCTCCTCACCGCCCTGGACTTGTCCCTTCCAAACATGGTAACATCCCAACCATTGCTTCAGGTTCTGCTTTCCAACGGCCCCAGGCTACGACAACTAAAAAGTGAGTAACGATGAGCATACTACCTATGAAAACTTTTGGACTGCTGCTAAAACTATCTAAGAGGAAATGTTGTGCTTTAACTATTTTATAAAGGAGGAAAGGTTGGAAAGTAATGACTTACCTATTCAGTTAAGAAGTGAGGAAAGGAATCATGGAATCAATCCAAAGAAAATAGAAGGAAAGAAATAACGAAATTAAGAGAAGTCAATGAAATGAAAAGATATGGATCAATAACCCATGTTTGGTTCACTGAAAATGTGGATACTTTGAAAAAACAATAATAAAATGATCAAAAAAATAAATAAAAGGCGAGGGGAGGGGGGTGGGGGGATGGGTTGGCCTGGTGATGGGTATTAAAGAGGGCACATTCTGCATGGAGCACTGGGTGTTATGCACAAACAGTGGATCATGGAACACTACACCAAAACAAATGATGTAATATATGGTGATTAACATAACAATAAAAAATAAAAAAAAGAATCAGAAGAATACGTAAATGCGTGTGAAATCCAAGGTACCTGACGTGCTTAATAAATCTAAAAACTGCAGAAAAAATAAATAAATAAATAAATAAATAAATAAATAAAAGGCAACAGATAACCCAATTAGTAATGAAGAGAGAGGAAAAAACTATAGCAAGGATCTTTAAAAATAAATATTTTAACCTAATTTTATGCCAAAAAAATTTGACAACAGGAAAACATGACAATTTTCTACTTATAATCGACTAAAGAAGAGATAGGACACTGGAATAGAAGTTGAATTGGGAATTTTGATTCCCAGGGGATAATGGCAGCCACTCAAAGGAGGACCTCTACAGACATGCTCCAAAAACGATAGAATAAGGGGAACGAATAGGAATATTCTTAACCCGCACCTATACTGAAAGGCCCTTGACATAGAGGTGGACAATGAACCTATACAAGGAGCCGAGCAGAGCCAGCTTTGGAGCCCTCTCTGGAGTAGAGAATTCAGCAGAGATTTTGAGGGAGAGGCACAACAAGATCCAAGCAGTCACAGATGATAAACAGCCTCCACTGAAGTGCAGCACCAGGAGAGCCTTCCGTCCTGAAGGGGGAAATATTGACAGTAAGTTTGAGACCACATAGATCAGAGAAAGCATGTGAGCCTCAAGGATTTTAGTGGGAGAGGCATGGGAGCCTTGAAAGCAGGAGGCATCCCTTAGAGGCTTGATAGTGAGAGGAAAGGAGAGGAAACATCTGAATTTAAGTGTCCTCGGAAACAGTATCACAAAATCAGAAGCAGGCCACTGATGACCCTACACACACACCCCATTCATTAAGAAACTGAACTTCATTGTACCAGCTGAAGAGGGCACTGTTGAATTAAGAAACGTGGTAAAAAAAAAAAAAAAAAAAAAGAAACATGGTAAACTACTGTCAGCCCTGGTTCCCACAAAAGCAGAGTCTGAGACCAGGCCTTGCATGTAGGTAATCTGAGAGTGGTCTCAAGGAGCGAGGGGACACCTGGGTGGCTCAGTTGGTTAAGTGTCTGCCTTCGGCTCAGATCATGATCTCAGGGTCCTGGAATCAAGGCCTGCATCTGGCTCCCAGCTCAGCGGGAAGCCTGCTTCTCCCTCTCCCTCTGCCGCTCCCCCTGCTTGTGCTCGCTCTCTCTCTGACAAATAAATAAATACAATCTTAAAAAAAAAAAAAAGAAAATGAAACAGGAGTGAGGCATAAGGAACAGGGTCAAAGGAAAGAGGGAAAATCAAGCTACAGTTAACATTATTGAGCTGTATGCAACTGGGCTCAGTCTTGCTGGTGACCCTCTGGGAAGCCCTGTAGAATGCAGAATCTTCTGCCCTAGAGGAAGAAGAGGGGAGTATTTAATCCACTGGTTGAAGTTTAATTTAATCTCATTGGTTAATGGGGCAGTCATCGAGGTGTGCTATTCAATGTCCTTTCAAGGGGTGCCTGGGTTGAGCCTCTGGCTCTTGATTTGGGCTCAGATCATCATCTCAGGGTCCTGGGATCGAGCCCCATGTCAGGGCTCCCCATTCAGCAGGGGGTCTGCCTGTCTCCCTCTCCCTCCGCCCCTCCCCCTGCTTTCTCTCTCTCTCTCTCTCTCTCCCAAATAAATAAAATAAGTCTTAAAAAAAAAAAAAAAGATGCTGGGGACCCTAGCATCTTGAGTCGATTATAAGTAGAAAATTGTCATGTTTACCTGTTGTCAATTTTTGGCATAAAATTAGGTTAAAAGTATAGCTGCAAGGAGTACACTTAGCCAAAAGCCTCCAGAGGCAGTGCCTTCAGGATCTGCCTCAACTATTGAGCCAGTCCTGCCCTTCTGGAGCAGCACCCAGTTCATGAGTGAGCACAGTGGGGGTCCTAGCATCTTGCCATTTCTGCCCGACATGAGACTTCTCTAATGGGCAGCGTTTATTCCAGAGCTCCTTGTTGGCCCAACACTTTGTCGGATCTGCCTCACCATTTGAGGCTCTCCCTGTCCAACCCTGCTTCCTCCAGTTTCCTTTCACGGGTGTCTGATCTGTATATAGTCTAGAGGTATTTCCTACAAAGTTCTCCCCCCACCCCCATTGTATCTTTCATTGGAGTTACACCCCAATAAGCTACATGCACCCCTAACTCCATCTCAGGATCTGTTTCTTGGAGGCTTCAACTGGACTGCCCCACAAGGTGTTAACTCTGCCGGTCAAGGTGGGCACATGTCTGAGGATGGCCCAGTGTGCTCTTGCACATATTTCACATGACGGCACCAGAAAAACTGCAGAGAAAAATGCTAGAGGGATTCAATGCAGCTGAGGCCAGGTGCTGTCAGTTTATACCTGATTAAATACACACACATACAACGCAGCTGGTTGCCTCAGGAATGATCAGAGTGGCAAAGGTGACCCAAGAAGATGGGTTTTTGCACCATTCATATCCATGTTGGACATTAAGTCCAAACTTACAGAGCCTTCAGTGTGGCCAGACTTAACACAGAAGATGTAGCGAAATAAACCAGAATGTGTGTTGTTATAAGTGGTGCCAAAACTCTCAATTATTTTCATCATGTCCCGCCTCCACTGCTCCTTCTAGATTTCCTTTCTGCTCAGCCAGCACATCAGTGGGTCTAGGTTGCTGGCCTGGTGTGGTCTTCCGACCTTCACCTTAGAGAGGTCAGAGCCTCTGTGGGACCACGGAGAGGCCCTCCTCCAGGTTCTGGAAGTATTTCTGTTGTCCAGGAGCAACCCGACTCCAGGTCATCATGGTAGCTAGGGCCAACCGTCCCTCCCAATCTTGCAACTCCTTTCTTCTCCTGCTTCTCCACCGCCAGAAGGATCCCAGAATGGGCAGATGGGCAGGTAGCAACTGTAGCCTCATTTTATTGGAAGCCTTCCTGTGTCCCCTGTTGTATGTGTACAATGCACCCTCCCCTCCAATGCCCCCAAACGAACAGCTGGCCAAGATGGGAAAATCAGTCCCCCCTCGGCTCCCTCCATTTTCTAAGAGCAGCATTTTTGGGCTCCTCATATTTGCCTTGAGGGGAAGGGAAGGGATTTCCTTCCACATGGGGGAGAGGAAGAAAAACTATAGTGTTCTCCACTCCACCATCCCTTTTAGAGTCTTCTATCTTCCTCATTGATTTAATGCTTTCTCTTCATAGGCCCAAGGTGAGCAAGAAACCTCTGGACCAGATCAGCCACTCCTTAGCACATCCTGTGGGGGTGGGTCCAGGACCTCCTCCTAGAATCCGGTAGTACACACCACCGGGCGCTTTTCTCTTTGAGGCTCCAGCAGAAATTCTGAGATCCCTGTCAATGTCCAATTCAAGATGAAAATATGTTCGACCTCACTGTGGTCATAGAAATGGAAATTAAAGCAACAATGAAATATCACCTTTGACACATTGAGTTGGCAGAAATTAATAAGAATAATCACAACCAATGTCAGACAGGACCTGGAGCTGCCCTGCAGGCAACTGATGAGAATGTGGTTATAATTTTTTCTTTCTTTTTTGTGGTATGGGGAAAGAAGCCTTTTGTACCTGGATAACACTAATTAGAGGTCAGTGTGTGTGTGCGTGTGTGTGTGTGTGTGTGTATTTAATCTAATATGCAACATATTAAAGTTTTAATTTTTAAAACCTAGTCTATCTTAAACCTTCAAGTTCAACCTACAAATCACCTTGTTCTATTTACAAATCCAGCAATTAAAAAGAATTAAAAACATTGTTTCTACTGGCTCTTTGATCAATGTCCAACTAACAAGTTTAACAGATTAAATCCTTCTTAAACATTTGCTCCACTTGTTTTTTAATTAATCATATTTCCTCAGACATTTGAAAATACAACTACAATTCTATATATTGGAATCTTCCAGGCAATTGAGACTTGTGGCAGACTTAACAAGGAAAATTATCCTCAGCAATGATGCTACTTTTGTAAATTAATAAATCAGTCTTGTACATGTGGCATTTCAGATTCTCTTACCTATTTCAAATATAAAAACAGAAAAGCAGACAAAGCAGAGACAAAGTGGAATGATTTCAAGAATTGTTACAAATCCCACACAATATAACCCACAGGAAAGAATTCTGCATCTATTTATTCATTATGTCTATACTTCTTTGTATAGCTGCCCAGGGTTATAAATTTCTCCTACAACCAAGAGAAACAAAGTTACAATCTCAGCTGAATGATCCTTTTCAAGATGGAGATTGAAAAGTTGACTGATTTTACTACCTGGTTGGAGATACGTCTGCACCCTCTTCCTTCATGGCCCTCGCTTACCTGTCTCATCGTCCACTTTGTCCACACACCGTGTTGACACAGGTGGAGGTGATGAGCCGACAGGGGATGGTCCTACAAGATAAAGGGGCCTCACTCACCACCACAGGCTGGTGAGTTTCACATCCTCACACTTAGAGCCTCACCTCTCCTCCATGCCAGACTGAATGGAAAATGCCATGCAAACCCACTGCTCTAGAATGCATCTTCCCATTTAAACCAAGCTTCCACAACAGGCTTTTCTCTTTGTAAAATTTGACTCTTGGTTCAAAAAGTTCTTTTATATTCAGCCAGGGGAGTACCAGCACAGTAGCAACACCCTTCTAATGAATCCTCTGGAAACAAAGCCCTTTCCTTTCAGAATTGGCCATGGTTGAAACATGCATACACAGACACACGCACACACACACACACACTTTGTAAATTATGTTGGCATGCTATGTAGTTTGGCAATTGTCCACTTCTTCCTTCCCTGTTTATCCAGGGGAAGTCAGAGATTACCTCCTCCTACCTTCACTTCTTCCTAGTTTCTCAGCTTCCCTGTCTGCCTTTCCGGGGACGGACCCAACACTTGGCTACCACGGGTAAGCCTGCACAGGCTCAGTTAGCAGCCTCATCCTTCTGCTGTTTTGCTGGTCTATACACAGCTCCAGGCTTCAGTGTCCAGGGTCAGCAAAACACTCCCCTGAAACCCTGAAACCCTCCCCCACTCCCCAGCCTCCTTGGTCCCTTGGTCCCTCCCCTCCTCTACCAGTGTTTCTTCAGGGTAGCCCGTGATCACCGAGGTGCTTGTTAGAATGTCAAACCCCAGGCCACATCCCAGACATACTGGATCTCTGGGGACAGACACAGCAGTCTGCAAGTTTGAAAGATGACCCTATGCACTGCAGAGTTTAAGAACCATGCCCTCCATCACTCTTGTCGATGCCTTCCTTGGACCAATGGAGGTGGGATCCTATTCCCTGCTGTGAATGACCTTGGAGTGAAGGCTCTCTTGACTCCCTGCTTGTGGGCCTCACCTCTTACCAGCATGACCTTTGCAAGGAGTGCCTTATTGGGGATAATATGCAGCCAGTTTACTTAAATCCCAGCATGCCCTGTTCCATGGCTGACTTCTACTCTTGCTTAATTTGACTTGACTCCTTTTGTTTCTCATTTAATAATTTATTCCACAAGTGCCCCCTCCCTCACCTCCGTTTTAACAATTTGAAATGCTAACGGCACTGTTAAATTTCTCTCTTGGCTAAGCGAAGATTCCGCCTCATCAGGACATTCTCTGAGAGGCCACTAATCACAGACTGGTGGGTTTCAGGCCAAAGGACTACTGTCAATCATAGACCCGGAAGCCTGTACTGAACTGTGCAGCTGCAATGGGATGCACTTCCAGGCAGGGAGACAGCCCCCTTTAGGAAAGGCAGTCAGTTCTCTTCGGAAGTTGAGGTTTTCAGGTTTGAGCTGCAAAATGAACAGGGCCACTCAGCTGCTGGGCTGGCCAGGCTCCCGGAGAGCGAGTGTGGGCAGCTCACTCAGAGTGGCTCCAGGCAGCCCTGGGAAGCCCATCTTTTGCCCCCTGCTACTGAAGATCAGAACCCCATGTCCATCCAGGTGGGCCCCCAGTCCTGCCCTGCCCAGCTGTAACACCGCCTGCCTTTGTGGTTTCCCACCATCCTATCTTCCCTGGCTTCCCCAAATAGACAACTGTTAGATGGACCCACACAAGGTATTAATGGTTTTTTGTGTTACTTCATCTTCTAAGTGTATCTGCATCTTCGTGGGATACCCAGAGAACCTTAGTATGTCAGACCTTAGATCATGTGGTCCGGCTTCTCCTCCATGGACAAAGAAATGGGATCGAAGTTGGGGAATCGCCTGTAGAAGCACACATAGTAGAGCCTGGGTAGGAGCTGTCAGAGCCCCACCCTCACTTCCAGAACCTTCTCTGAGCCCTCCTACAGCCATATCTAGATGGGCAGAAAAAGGAACAGTCTCCAAACACTGCCCTACCTCTCCCTGTCCATTGCTATCTCCAGACGAAACCCCTCCTCTGCATGCGGGACTCCCATGTCTGTCTGTCTGCTTGACAACTCCTCTTTGGCGTCCAGCCAAACCTGTTCACAACAAACCCTCTCCAGAGTTCCTAGTTCAGGAACTGGCTCACCTGTCCTTGCAGTTGCTTGAGTCAGGACGACTCGGGGGGTCATCCTTGCTCCCTACTCTGCTGCAGCCACCCGGGGCTCCCAAGTGTGAGGGCACACCTGCCCAGCATGCTGGGGACTCCAGACCTCTGTTCACTCTTCTCTATTCTGCCAACTTTCCCCCCCAGATCTTGGGCACTCACTCCCTCACTTCCTCAGACCCTGTCCAGATCACATGAGGAAAGAGGCCTTCTGACCACCCTGCAGAAAATTATAATAGTGACCCTTCCCCCAGGATCTCCATCCCCTTGTTTTATTGCTCCCTGAGGTACTTACTGGCATACTTTATATCTACTTATTTAGTTATCTTTTTATTGCCCTGCCCTAGAACATGAGTTCCATGATGGTGGGGAATTTGTTTGCTGCTGAATCTCCAGCATGTAGAGTGGTACCTACCATTAGTAGCTGCTCAATAAATACTCGGTGAATGGACAAATGGATGATTCTTGTGGCAAACGCTCACGTGGGGCGTTTTATGCACGTTATCTCATTTCATCCTCATGACAAACTGGAAGGTGGGTATCATTATCCTCCTTTTACCCATGAGGAAACGGACACTCAGGGAGTTAAGAACTAAAAACAAAAGGTTCACAGTGCTCATTGTTGGTAATTGGTAGAGTCAGAATTTGAACTCAGTTCTAATGGATTCAAAGCCTTTGCAATTAACATAAGATTGAACCCAAAGAATCGAACATATTACCCTTAGAAAGATTAGCCTTTTAAAGACATGGGATGGAGAACACGGTACAGTATTGAATCACTGATGGTGGGACTGAATTCACTCTGGCATTAGACCCTCCCCAACGCCTCAAGCCATTCACGAAGGTGCCTCTACCCTGCCTCCGCTCACTCTGTCTGCAGCCCGGGGAGCCTCACCCAGACCCCCCTCCACACAGCCAGCCTGGAAAAGGATTCCCAATATGAGCTGTCACTGCTACCGTGCTGGGCTAATTCTGTCTCATTTGTAGCTGGACACCTGCATCTCACCAAAACACTAGCACTGATTGATGAGGCACATCTCCAGCACTGTTCTGAAATTATAATAAAATTAGCAATTTAATTTTTGCCAGTCTCTCCTCCCCTTTGAGTACCCTCTGAGTTGTCTCCCGCCTTTGCTGGGGCACTCTCCTCCTGCCTTTCCTACTCACAGTCTTTCTTTCATTTCACATATGCAATGCAAACCCACATCTTTTCCCCCATCCTCAGCTTTGGACTGGCAGAACCCCAGGTGGAGAGAGGAGCTTTGTGGGAGTAGGAAGGGCATTGCAAGTTAGCGACACCTTGATGAGGTCCATAATGTCAGGGAAAGGAGGGGCATGCTTGAGAAGTGGCAGGTGGGAGAGTGTGTCTGCATGGTGGATGGGGGCGGGGAGAGCAGGCTGGGTGTTGGTGGATGGGGGCTGGGGAGAGCAGGCTGGGTGTGCCGGCAGAGTGTAGCTGTGAAGGTCAGTGGGGCAGGCAGTAGAGGGCACAGGGCAAGGCATTGGCCTGGCCCCTGAATGCAGTGGAGATGCTCTCGTCACACCATCTCAATGACCCTTCACCCTGGGTGGGGCAGTTCTTGGCCAGTGAGGTTTCAGAAAGCCACCCAGTTTTTGGTTGATTGTTGGATTCTTGCCTCTGACAGAGGTGTGAGTGAGTACCTGTGACCCTCACCCCCCTGGACAGTCTCAATGCCCCATGTGCTCTCACCTCCCAGGACCCTCAGCCTTTCTGCCTGCCCCATCCCAGTGAAGACCTCATACACTTTTGGCAGCCGGGGAGTCCCAGCACCATCACCTACCAATGGAGGACCATAATCTCTCCAAGAGCCCAGTTTCCCATGTGAAACATGGGAGACTCACCTCTTCCAGCTATTGAGAAAAGGAGTGAATCCGAGGATAAGAGAATGAGGCTTCCACTCAGGATGAAGAAAGCTGGAAAGAATGTTGTTCCCACCCTAACAATGAAGAAAAGCTGGATAAGCTACAGAATTATAACTTTTATGGAGCCCATGAGAAGTCTGACTTCACAAAGCCACCAAGTAAACCAAATTCCACAGAGGGACTGAAGGCAAAATGGGACCCACAGTGTCTCTCCTTTGGCAGAGTGTGGGAGACAGATGTGGCTGCCAAACAAATGAGTAAGAAGTCAACTAAAATGTTAACAAATTCTTGGAGGCCAAGGGAGGGTCAGCATGTCAGTTTAGAACAGCTGGGGGCCCTAGACACCAGGAGAACTGCTTCCATTGCGAGTTCTTCTTCATGACCCTCCACTGGGCGCTCCCAAGAAAGATTGGGGGCAGGGAAGGAGACTGACAGAGTCTCCTCTCTGACACAGGAGGGAAGAAGTTAGCAGATGGCTGAGGGGGATAGGCACAAAGCCCTGCTTGCTTCCCTGGCCCCTTTTCTCCACTGAAGCAAAAGCATTAAATCACTGAGGGAGGGATAGTCAACTCTCTAGATCCATGGCTTCTGGGAGAAGGTAGAAGAGCCTCTGCCAGGACATCGACCAAGAACCGTTGTTGTGGGAAGAAGAGTAGAAGGAAAAACCCTCTATCCTAAGGGACAGCAAGAAACATCTTGGGTCCAGAATTCTACACTGATACCAAGAAGATGCCAACAAGGCTGGGGAAGAGTAGATCAATGGAATGCAGTAGCGAGACCAGAAACAGACTCATGTGAATAGAGTCAACCATATCTGACAAAACACGAGAGCAATACAATGGAGCAAGATGGACTTTTCAAGGAATGGTGCTGGAACAACCGGACATTCACATGCCAAAAATGTTATTATTGACCTGAAAACGTAAAAATAATTATAGGTTCAGAACTTCAAGTCTTTTGCAATTAAAAGAAGGAATTTTATTATATCCTGGAATTTATGATTTATTTGTCTTTCAGATTCTCACCAAGGCGGGAAAGAAACACAAAGAACACTGCAAAGGAATTTTTTTTTTTTTAAGGGAAAGGTAAAAAAAAAAAGTGGTGAAGGATGGTGAGGGCAGTAATCGTTAGAGAAAGGGAGAGAGAATAAAGAAACAAGAAAAAGAAATCCATCTTAGAGATCTATGACCAGTGCAGCGAGAAATTCCTGACTGGGAGCCAGAGGCCTGAGTTTAGCCCCAGGCTCCTGAGCTTGGGAATGTCCCTTAACCCACCTGAGCTTTTGTAAAATATCCACTTTATAGTATTACCAGGAAAATACCATTAAATGAGATAAGAGATTAAAAATGACTATTACAATGCCTGATACATCATTTTAAAAAACCAACAAATATTAATTTCTTCTCTCTGCCTGGTCATTTGTATGGTTCACAAATCAGCAAAGTTTCAGGAGAAACTTACAGAAAATAAAAAGGCAAGATGAACACAAACCCCGATCACTAAGGTGGATTAATGGTGATGTCCTACGGGGCCCCGACTTGGCCCTCCCCCTCTGCAGCACCCATGAAGACCGCTTACGACACAGGGGGAGGTGGCTCTGAGTGTGGGCCAGAAGCTGGGGGCCTTCTGTCCATGCCTGTGGGAGCTCCACAGCCCCGAAGGCTCTGAGCCCAAGCCTGCAGGACCGGAGGCTGGTCCGCCCTCAGGAAGTCAGGCCACCTGGTGTTCGTCCAAGTAATTAGCTTAACACGGTATGCAGGGTGTTACTCAAGTGTTTCTCATAAATAGGTAATGAATTACTGATGATGACTCCCTAGATTAAAAACAACACCGAAGAAGAAACTTCCAGGCCCCAGAAGGTATTATTAGCCAGTTCAGCCCTGCCCACGACGGGCCCTGAGTGTGATCCTCTGCACTGCCCAGACAAGTGGGATCTCCTTGGGAACACCTAGAAGTGCCCAGGCCATGTGCGCTTACTGGTGTCTTCATCAGGCTCTCTGCCCCCGGCGCTCTCCTTCCACTGATAACAAAGCCGCAGAAGCGCAGGGGCTGACTGCAGGCTTGGCAGGATCCTGCTCCTGAGATCTGAGCCCTACCTGACGTTTCATTCCCTCCCAGCCCCCAAGGTAATGATAGCTGTAGGGCCTGGGTGTGGGCCTGCCTGCCCGGACCTGCAGAGCAGCGTGGGCACGGGGGCCCGGCCTCACTGCAGAGCCAGGAGTGCACTTGGTCCGTGGCCACAACTGCTGGGTTAGGCTCCCGTGGGCCCGGTGGCTTCACACAGAGCACGTCTGCTTTCTGGTCCTCCGCAGACTCCACTCCCAAACCCAACAAAGCTATGGGCTAGAAAATCCCACTGTTTTCAATGGCTTTTTCAAGTTACCACTGGACATCCTTCCCTCACCTCAAACTCAACTACTCAAAGATGACAGTTCTTAGACACAGAAGAGACTTTAGAGAGCACTACGTCTGGGGTTCCCCGAAGGCCTGCAGGGTATGTGAGCCCATTCAAATTGTTTGAAAAACTGGGGAACGTGCATTTTTCTGTGGTTTCCATCCCAGTGGCAATCAGAGTCTCAAAGGCCCCTGGGAAGCCATCCATACTTCGTCTCCCAGCTTCCCAGGTTCAGTTGGAGCTTCCTGCCTCCTACTTCGTGGAGAATACCCGGATGCCCTTGACCTCTGACACCCACCCTGTGCGCTCACCTCTGTCTCCACCTGTGCAAGACTTGTCCTTCCACCTGTCTTCCAGGTTAGCTTTTCTTTCTGAAATTTCAAAATCTAAGATATCTTCTCCTGGGTCTATAAACAGGCTTGAGGGCTTCCGCTGTCGAAACAACACAAAAGTGGCACCTGCTCACCTCTGCCTGTCCCTGTCTTATCTCTCTGCCTCTCAGTCTGCATTTCTGCACCCGCTTCTTGCTCCTTTATCTACTGCATTGCCAACTCATCTCCAGAAACTGTATGCAGCCAGTCTCCTCCCAGTACTAAACCCACACCACCAGAAAGCAGGATAGCTTCCGGATTAAAGATGGGGTATCTGTGGTCAGCCAGTCTGGGTTCAGAGCCCAGCCTCACCTCTTAGCTGCTGTGTGATCTTCTGCAACTTATGCCACTTTCCTGTGCTTGAGTCTTCTTCTCCGTAAAATGCAGATGATATAATACCTAAACGGTGAGGAATAAATAAGACCTGTAATATACAAAGTTCTATTACTGTTTACACCTACACATCCCCACGGCACCGACATTCAACATGCCTAAAACGGACCTTCCCTTCCCTCCTTGAATTTCTTCCTCCGGGTTCCCCACCTGCCTAGGATGGTGGCATCTGTCATTCGGGTTCCCTGTGTCTCACCAGCCCCTGACTGGGTCTTCCTGCCTTCACTCCTTCCTCCGAAAATCACGCTGCATGCCTCAAACCACCTCATCTTACTCCCAATTACCTATCAGATAAAGTCCAAACTTCCTGATTCACCACGTAAAGCCTTCAGAACCATGGCCTCTGCCCCCTCTCTCAAGCTGTGTCCACCCCTCTCCCACCCACCCCAGCCCTGCTTCTTCCCTTAGGCACACCCCTTCCCACACTGCTTGCAGGTGCATGCCGCTCCAACATCCAGCCCTTCCCGTCCTTGCCCCATGACACCACCGGCACCGGAGTACCTCCAGATCTGCAGTCCCACACTGCACCCTCCCTGCCCTGCTCTCCACCAGCTCGTCAGCGCTGTATGCTGCCATCTGATACGACCTCCTGGACATGCTCTGTCACACTTCTGTGCCTTTGCCCAGAACGTTTCCTCCCTCTTTACCGGCCAAGTACTCATCCTCCAACTTCTGCTCCCAGGGTCACGGCCAGGGGAAGCCATGCTGCTTCTGCAGGCTGAGCTGGCTCTTCTTTCTGTACACCCACAGTTCCCATCCCATGTCTGGGTCCATCACAGGGCTCTCGTATTGGCTGCAAGGCTGTAAGTAGCAGCCTCGTCCAGCAGCTGAGCTCCTGCAGGAGAGTGAGGTGCACACACACACATCCCTTATCTCCTGTCCTACTTTGTTTCCTCCTTAGGGCTTGTTACCATCTGCCCCCAGTACACATGGTGTTCATTTGTCCCTCTCTCTCTCCCCTCTAGAATATACACTTTGGGAGGGCGGAAGCTTTTGTCTGCCTAGAATAGTGACCAGCACATAGTAAGTACTCAGGAAATATTTGTTGCGTTATCTGTGTATCCCTGGTAGTTCATACATTGCCTGGCTTGTAGTAGGTACCAAGTGCATGTTTTTGAATGAATGGACGGGTGAATGAGTGCTTTATCGTGTTGCTAGCCTGTTTAAAAAAGTTCAAACACTAGAGTTGGACTCAAAATTCTCTACCTTCTAATCGGGCCACTCCGTTTTGAATGCTCTGTGTCTTAGTGTGAGTGCTTATCTTGAGCCTAACTGCTCTTCCACTGCCCTTGACCATATCTCAGACACTGGTCTCCCCACACCCCTACCCATACTCCAAACAGAAATACTATTTACCCATTTATTCAACTCATATTTATTAAGCACTTGAGATAAACCAATCTCTGTTCCAGCCATGCCATCTATCTCTGTTCATTCTACTTCTTTCTTTCCTCAAGGTAAGGACAAGTTGACCATGACTGACCATCCAGGCCCCTGTGACTCTCTCCTTCAACACTAATGACCCACATTTTAGCACCCCATCACTGGCATTATTAACCTAAATAATATGTGGCTTTTACATATGTGGCCTTCACAGAACATTTCCCTTTAAAGAATCAGCACTTTATAACATTTCAAACATTTTGGATGGAAATCCTTCTAATTTTTTTTTTCCAATTTTCCTGTCTTCTTAGAGTACTATATACCGAATATCCACGTAACCTTTATAACTCACGCTCATTGCTATTATTCTGTGATGTGACAGTGTGCCAAGAGAGGTAACTGGCATTTAGGAATTGAACAAGCTTCCCTTTGCAGGCCCTGGGGTCTCCTGAGGTCACCTCCTGCTCTCTGTTGTTAAGTGTCTAATCAACCGTGGGTTTAGAAATCAGATGATGAATTTATTAGAATGGTTTGTAAACAAAGTGTAAACAGCATCTAAGTGAGGGTGTGAGAGATTCTCCTACCTATAAAGTCTGTCCACTTCAAAGCATGGAATTTGTACAGTCTATTTTGTTGATTAGAGGCCTTGCTCATGTAACTGCTGTTTTTCAGGTATATTCAGAATCCTTAAGGTTGGGTAAGTGACTTCTTAAAAAGTGTGTCTTTAGTGCATTTAACATTTTGCATATTTTCTCCTATTGTTAACTATCTTGATGTGCGTGTCATAACTTTTCAATTAGATTGTTCCCTGATTAGATTATTAACTTCCCAAAGGCAAGTGGTATTTTATAGTCATTCATTCATTTGCTAGGCTTTTTTTTTTTTTAAGCAACTACTATGTGGAAAGATCTTTGATGGAAAAAAGATAAATAAGATGTGGTAGCTACACATTATTGGGCAGTGCGATAACCAATACAAGGTAAGAAGGTGAGTATAGAAACCCAGAGTGCTGTGTGAATTCAAATAGGGGAGAGGAATGTTTTCTGCTTGTGAGAACCAGGGAAGGCTTTGGGAAGAGATGGCATTTGAGTCGGATGTTGTCAGACAGGGAGAATTTTAGTGAGTAGCATTCTACGCATGAGAATGGGCAGGAAGGGAGAAATACACGCATGAATTTGTGAAACATATATAGTCATGCTGGAGTCTTGAGAGCACCCAACACAGTACTGCACTTCCCTAGTTGAGTTTGGAACAGATGGAGAAGTGAAACAATGGAGTGGCAGATGGAACCCACAATTTTACCTTCATTACTAATTCAGGTTATGCTGGAGAACTCAACTTTAGGCAAGAGCTAAATAAGCCTGACCCACTTGCTGATAGAAAATGGGAGCCAGGGCAGGTCTCCAGGTTATACAGACCATCCTTTAGCTCCTGACAAGTTTTCTAGCTCTTACCTTTTACACGTGGATACTTGAGGTTGTCAAATGAAAACACAGAGTAGATGGCTTTTAAATGTGAATTTATTGTCTTAAAATAGAGTTTATTTTGCACTACCCCCTTTCCCACAAAAGCACATGGTAAGGTAGCTAGATTTCATAAACTATACTGAATTATAGTCACTTCCCATCAAGATTTAGTGAGGATCTGTGTATTTCATGGGGGTTACTCAGGAGCATCATAACCAGGAATGGAAATCCCTGGCCTGTTGTAACCTTGAAGGATCCACATTTTCAAGATGAAAGACACACGTTTTTATAAAGCTCTGTATTTCTGCACCTGAGCACGACGGATAGACCACTGGCTTTACCCTTAGGAAGCTGGCTACCGAGTCAGCAGCACCTGGCCTCTGGAGACAGGTAACAGGTGGGTGAGGGGTGGGCAGGTGTCCTGGGTTGCCAAGGGTGAGCAGTGAAACCTGGTGGTAGGCTGGGGGTGGGGGTCAAGGTTGGCACATTGAACATGTGATGTCCTCTGAAGAAGTGCGATATATGGGAGAGGCCATGGGGACTACAGGGATGCGAGAGAGAGGTGGTGAGGGGACAGTGACAGCTTTGGGGGCTAAAGTTCCCCAACTAAGGCTAGCTCAGGGTGGGCGTGTGTTTCCCTGCACCAGCTGCCCACAGTACTTGGTTAGACATGTCTCTACAAGAGAGCTCATCATGTAAGCAGCTTTGGGTTCCAGCCAGATTCCAGACTCTCCACAGAGATCTCTAGCCCTACCCACACAAGACAACTAAGTAAGAAGAATGCAAATATTCAGAGAAACAGTTGACAACTGTTCAGTGCCTATTGGGCACCAGCCACTGTCCATAATCTTCACCATGATCCTGCAAGTTTGCCATTCTCATCCTCTCACTTTTTGGACAGGGAAACAGAGACTCAGAGATGGAAGCCGACCTGAATGAATCAGGACTGAAACCTGGGGCTGCCTGCCCGCCTTCAGAGGTGTGCTCTTCCAGCAGTTTCCAGAAAAACGGGGGCGGCGGGGGGAGCGGTGGCAGTGATGGCTCTCTTAGAGGAGGACAAGGGAGAGGGTTGGCTGTGGGGGGTCTAGGTGCGTGTGGTTATTTGTGGGGTCATTTACCGGGCTGTTTGTGAGTTTAAGTGTGAGTAATGCACATTGGTTGAGGTGTGGGTGTATATGGATATTTGTAGTTCAGGTCTTGGAATGTGTGTATATGAGTGTGTGTGTGGGGGGGGGGGTTAGTCCCTGGGCCGAATGAATGTATGTGGGTCTCTAGTGAGGGCAAACAGGCTTGGATTTTGTGTATGATTGTGAGTGTGTGAGTGTGTGTGTGTGCGCGCGCGCGCTTGAGGGTACAAGTATGTTGGTGTGCAGGGCGGGTCAATCCGGGCCATGTGTTAACTATGTGTGAATGAGTGTGTGTGTGTGTGTGTGTGTGTGTGTGTGCGAGGTCAGTCCCTGGGGTCTGTGTGTGCATGAATGTGCACGAGCGGGTGTGACTGTGAGCGTGCCGCGGGTGTGGAGAGACGGGGGGCCTGGTGGGGGCGGAGGGGGGCGGGGAGACGCCGGCCGGCCCCGCCCTCCGCTGCAGGTAGGCCGGGCCCGCGGCGGGGCCGGCAGCGCTCGCTGCTCTTGGCTCGCGGCCGCGCCGGGCTCGCAGGGCTGGGCTCGGGCTGCGGGGCGGCGCCGGGACAGGAAGCGGAAAGCGGCAGTGCAGCGGCGGCGGCGGCGGGGCTCTGCCTCTGAGGAGAGCCCAGCGCAGGCCGCAGAGCCGGGGCCGCTGTGAGCCGAGAGCGCGGGCCGCGGAGCCCGCACGGCCGGCGCAGAGGTGAGTCCCGCGAGAGGCCGGGCGCGGGGTGCATACCTCCCGCGGAGAGACGCCCCCGCAGCGGAGCCCCCGTGCCCCCACCCCGGACTGGGACCCCGGGTCCCCGCCCTCCTCGCCTCCAGCCGGGAGCCTGCTCCCCGCCCACGCCCCGCACCCCGATCGTGCCTCCCGGGATCCCACTCCTCTCCCAAGCCCGCGAGGTGCGCCCCTCTTGCCCCGGCCCCTGCCCGGCGTTCGCTGCTGCGCCCCACTCCCCGGGCACTCCCTCCCCACGCCTCGGACGCCGCCTTCTGCCCTATCCGCACTTTGGGGTGCGCCCCGGGGTGCGCGTTCCGGCCGGCCGGCGGGGAGGGGCCGACGTTCCCGGGGCACCCGGGTGGCCTTACCGGCCCTGCGGGCGGAGGCCGGGCCACCCTCTGCTCCCCGGGAACCGGGCGCGCACCGCGGTTCCCACTCCACCGCGGGGCTCGACCCGGTAACCGCCAGCCTCCGGAGCCGCCCGGCCCTGGGCCAGAAACCGGCACAGAGCCGGCCTGTGTTCACACCTCGCTTACAAAATTGAGCCGGCCCGGCAGGCCTTGGGGGGGAGAGTCCGGTTGCGCCCGGGAGAGCGCAACAGGCAGGTAGGAGTTTACTTTCAAAAAACGCCGGGGTGGAGCAGAAGGCGTCCGGCAAGTCTCTGCCCGAGGTGTCCCAGTTGGAGGAAATCACCGCGCCGGGGCAGCCTTCGCCACGGGCAGGATCTCATTTCCTCCTGCAGTCTTTGAACTGTCCCAAGCAACGCGCCCAGAGAAGTGTGAAGCTTTATAAAAATTTAAACGCGTCGCCGGTGGAGGCAGGCGTGGGGCGGAGCCGTGGCCTGGCGGCCCGGAGATGAGCTGGTGAGCCTCGGAGCTGAGAAATCTCTTGCTCGGTTTTCACATCTTCAAACCAGGTATAATGGCCCAGCCGAGAACGTGGTGTGAGCCCGTTTAGCTCCTCGTTAAGCGATGTCAGAGCGCTTTATTGTGATGATTGTGTGGCTGTCGCGTGCATTTTGTGAAACCCTTGGACCGGTCTCTGGTTGGAAATGCATGTATTATTAGACCTTTATGCCAAAAGCTAGCAAGCTGTAAAGAATCTGGCATTTTCTCTGATATGTTTATAAATTTTACAGAGTTGCTGGAAAATATTATAGCTTGTGTCACCCATCAACAATGCTAATTAGCATTCCTCTTCCTGGGGGTGGGTTGTTTGAGTACACAGCTCCTAGGCTTTTTCAGTGATATGGCAGAAACTGTCTAAAACCAGGGAGAAGTAATTAGTCATTTTATGTAACCACTAATTAGAGTTTTTATAGTTGAATTAAATTAGTGTGATATAGCTGGGGCTTTGATTTCTGGGAGGAAACTGTTTTATTCTGCAGTTCAGAGAAATAACACTCTTCACCAACCCATGGGCATTTAGCATTCCTAAACATTGGTGTCTCTCAGGGTAATTAGTGAAACATCGAGTGTGAAGTTTTCACTGTTACAGCCTTGGCAGTGTGACTTGGTTGCAACTTAATTTGTAAGTAAAATGGGAGAAGAATTTGGAGAATGGCATATTTGTAAGGACAGCTTGCCATGCAGGACATTTTTATTGTCTTAGGTGTTTGAGCAATGGGACAGAACCATAAAGGAAAGTTTCCATACAAGCCCCGATTCCGTGTCACCCCAGTCTGCTGAAGAATAAACAGGTGTTGAGTGAGAAAGGTGTTCTTCCCTCCACCCCTCTAACGCACACAAACACACACCCTGTTTGTTACCCCAGACCTCACATCACATGCATGCTTATCACATTGTATTTTAATAGGCAGTGTCTACCTTTGGGCTGAGAACTCCCTACAACTGTTTCAGATTCTTTTCTCCCAGACTCCCCACAATGCTTGGGCCACTGAACCTGTGAGCCAAAGGTGAAATTGCAAAATTCTTTGTGGGTTACATGTGGTTTGGGACAATTTGTGATTGTTGCCTCCCCTCCGATGTGTAAGTAAACAGTTCTGGTAGTTGCTACATTGCTCTCCATTTTCCATAGTTTCAAGCCCTGGTTCCTTCACTTACTGTGACCTTGCTTTCCTTAACTGTAACTTGACGTGAATACTTGTTATCCCTTATATGGCTTGTTCTGAGGATGAAGTGAGCTATTACATGCAAATGATTTAAACAGCCCACAACACATAGGAAGCACACGATGAACTGTAGTCTGTTTTATTATTAGTGCCATGCTCTCTCTCTTAAAGTGAATTAGCTGTGGCTAGGGGACTAGCTGTGTAACGGGCATGAGATGTGGGCATCGTGCTGTGCCATTTTCCAGAAGGTGGACAAGACAGGTTTAAGTGGACTTGGGCCTGGACCATGTTTTTGCTAGTGGCTTTGGTCTCGCCTGAAGCTTGATGAAAAGGTGCGTGCTGCTCTCCCCATCGGGGTCTTTTATTGGACAGCGATCATTGGACTTGGCACCATGGGATTTACAGAGGAGGTAGTACTTGTAAAATCGATTTTTTGAAGCTTAAAAATCTAGCAGGGGATAAGGGGGTCACTTGAAAACAGATCTCCATCACAGAACCCCAGACATGTTAACCATTCACAGCTCTTCAGAAATCTATACCCAGCTGCTGGGGGGTGTTTCAGAGGTAATTAGGGCCTGGAGCCAAGAGCAGTTATTCTAGGAAGGCAAGTTGAAATCATTGGCAAAACAGGTAAAATGAGGTTGACCTTTTATTTGCTTGTGTACAGTGGCCCAGGATCATTCACTTATAAGAGGTCTATTGTAATGCAAGTATCTTTGGGTTTGTCACAAATGCCACAAGCCCTCTGATCCCCACATAGTGGCCAACCTGGTTGATGTTTTATGGTGTATAGACCCCAAGTTCCGCAAAATGTTTTACAAAGCTTGCCATCCTTCTTCCCACCCTCCCTTATAACCCCAGGGTCCTCCAAATAAATGCAATAAAACACAGTTTTTTTCTGATCTGTCTGATATTCACTTCCAATCTGGGACTAGTAAAAGGAGGCCCAAGGAACAGAATGGAAATCACTAGATTAGCTACAGTTAATGGTACTCATTCAGGGTAGAGTAGCACTGACCAAACAGTGTATGTTAAGTGTAATGCAAGGGACACGGAGGTGTTGTGCTATACCAAGATAGTCTTCCTAACTGGAGGAATTTTACTTTACTGATAAATAATAGTGCCTAACCGTTGTGCCTTCTGTGTGCGAGGCACTGTTCTAAATGACTGTGAATTTTCTCGTTTGATACCCACCACGAGCCGATAAGGAAAATAGAATTCTGTTGTTAGAGTTAGGGAGACGGTACAGCAAATTTAAGTAACTTGATTTGAGGTTATACAGCTGATACATACCAGAGCCAGGATTTGAAGGGTGACAGCATTAACTCCAGAACTTGTGTTCATTGCTTCTCCTCTGTCGAAGAAGAGCTGACCTCGAACAGAATTACTTCAGTTTACATGTTCCCCTTGAGTGCCATGTAACCAAAAAGGGGTACCTTGAGAAAAATGTGCACTGCAACACATAATAAAGATAATAATTAGTGGGAAAAAATAATTAATGTAGTAAACCCTTTAGCATTGTATGTATGATAAACAGTAACATGCACAGTCTACATAAGCACGACTGTACCATAAACTTCTTTCCCTTGGAAGTACCTCCGCTGCGGAAGGAGCAGAACGAACGGCTCTTTAAATGCAGTGTGCGTCTCTCTACCCCTCGCGAGGTAACTTTCTACCTTCCAAACCAGAGTTCCCTTAATTACTTAATAGCTGTCGGCAGAGCCGTTGATGCTTTTATAATTTCCTTTTCGTCAAGGTTAACTTAACGTTTACCACTGTCATTACCATAGCATGTTATTTCCCCCATATGATTTTCCGAACACTGTGTTTTTCTTTTAAGTAGTAGTCAGGTCTGTTTTATGTGGGTGAACTTAACTTTGGGGAAAGATTCTCTTTGAGGCCACTGATCTTCGCTTTAAGAAAGTGTGGCAAGCGGGGTTCCCTCTCACCTTCTTGCCTGGGGCCCCCAGAATTGAAGATGCTGCCATGCAGGCAAAAGCGCACCTGTCTCAGCACTGCCCTCTTGGCCTTTGGGAGATGTGAATTGACCAGCTCCGGCCCCATCCTGGCGTTTGGCCCCAGCTTCCCCCCAAGCAGGGCCTGTAGCTGCTAATACACCAGGTGCTGCAGGGGTGAATGGCAGGAAGGCAGGGGGAGGCGGCTGGGCAGGGTGCCCTGGGCAGCAGCCGAACTGAGACTGCTGCTGACTTTTACTTAGTGTGTCTGGAATAGAAACTTCGCTGCTGAGTGAGACTGTCATGTGAGCCGAAAGCCGGTGGTTCTGACATCGCTCCTAACCTCATCTCTGCGTTGCTGTCCTCTCCTGGCGAACTGAGAATGGAAGATGGGCAGCCTCTAAGGTTCCCTCCCCAGCGGATATGTGGCCTCCCCAGCCTGAGGTCTGCCACCAGAACCCCTTCCTTGGCCCACGTTTATTGGGTGCCTGTTAACGTTCTAGGAGCCGGACAGACCGCACTGAACGTGGTCCCTGCCCTCTGGGAGCTGACCGTCTCTCTGGGAGCCAGACGTGAAGTCATCACGCCCCTGTGGAACTGGAAATCGTGCTCTAAAGGAAAAGTACAGGGTGCTGTGAAGGGGCCTCCCGCAGACTGGAGGATCCGGAAGGGCCTCTTGAAAGAAGCAGGATTTAGTTGAGAGGGATGGGTACGAGTTGGACTAAAGAGGGCATGTGGGCAGGATCGTCATTATACTGGGCTCTGCGGCTACAAAGAGCCCGGTGCCTCGAAGGGCCTGGCGCCCGAGAAGGAGAGTACAGTTGGCCAGGTGGGCAGGGCCCTGCGGACCAAATGGAGGATTTTGTGTTTTATTCCAACTGTCGTGGGACACCATGGAAGGGTTTTAAGCAGAGAAGTGACATTCACATTGTGATATGGAAGATCACCCTGGAAGCTGCCCAGCTGCCCGGTGTGGGTCATCTCCGGAGTTAGGATGAGAGAGGAGGGCGAGTTCCAGATTCCAGGATCCATATTTACACCTTTATATGAACTGTCCCGTTCAGGCCAGTGCACCAACCTATCTATCTATCAGCCCGGGGAACCTGATTCCTTTTCATTACTTTATTATCTTCCTGATAAGGCATCCCTCTGACCTTATTTGAGTTCTGCTAATTTCTTGTGCATACAGCCAACTGTCTCATCAACATATCATTGCAGTGATAAGCTTCACGATGGGGGCATCTGTTAACTCTTTCCACGCTCTTTCATTGGCCCTTAAAATGAGCCCTCTCTGGATTTTGCCAGGTGGCTTCCCGTTGCTCATGCTGAATCCTTCCTCGGATCCCGGTCAGGAGTTGACAGCATGACTTAGGGGAAGGAGCCTGAGCCTCAGCCTAGACCGGAGACCGGATTCCATGGGGAAACCTGCAGGCTTTGTAATAGGCCCTGCCCTCTGTCCAGGGAGCCTAGGGGAGGTGGGTGGCTGAGCACCAGGAGAGTGAGGGGAGGCCCCTGAGGACAGATGACACTTAGTGGCAGTGGGATGTGTGGGAATCACGGGAGAGAGAGAGAGAATCAGAAATGGCACGGGGCTGCGTGGACTGGTTTGATGGGATGACTATACCCCCCTGGCAGAGGACACTGGAAAGATAGTCCAGGACTCCAGAGAGCACTCGTGGGGATGTTGATAATCCCAGGGGGAACAAGAGGCAGCTGGGTGGGAGATGCGCACTGGGGATTTATTCTTTCAGTATTCCTTGAGTACCTATTACGTGCAGAATATCCTACGGTAGGTAAACGGTAGCTCCCGTCTCCAAGGGGCTTATGCTGGAGTAAATCCATGGATGGGATGGAGAAGAAACAACGGGCGAGTTTTGAGCCCTAAGGGATAACTTGATGGGGGAGAGGGAGGGAGTGTTGGGAGCTACCGCTCTCAGTTGGGAGATACTCACTGACAGTGGTAGCATCAGCGCTGTCCTGTCTTAGCGGATGGCCGGCAGCGGAAAGCTCTGGGAAGACAGGGCGCCGTGTGCGTTCCCTTGTCACTGCTGTGTCCCAGCATTGCTTAGCGTGCTCTCCTTTGGCTGCTTGCTAAATACAGAGAGAGATGACTGCAGAGCTGAGATCAGAAGGTCTAGGGAAAGGAGGACAAGGGTGTGACCTTTGGATTTGGCCCACTTAGAGCTGTTTCAGCGGAGTGTTGAGAGAGAACTGGGGTGACCGTTGAGAGGGAGGGGATGGCAGCATATACACACCACCCCTTTGAGGAGTACAAGGTAGGACTTGTGGGAGAACCCGCACCTGGGTGCTGGTAGAGCCTCTCCCCAGGGGGCACTTGGGAGCCCGTGATTTCCTTTGAGGGGACGTGTCTGGGGTTGTTTTAATGGATGGCCAGAGATTTTAATGAGGACTTGGAATGATGTCCTCTTGCAGAGGGGGAAGGGGAATGTAGCCTGGGTTACCATGTGCCTTACGTAGGGAGCCTGGTTTATTGCTCTCACTGACCTAGGAAGAGCTCATGTTAAATGGCCTCATTTTATGGGGGGCGGGGCAACAGTGGCTCAGCAATGTCGCAACCACGAAGCATGAATAGCACCAGGCCAGGTCTGCAGGGCCTGGGTCATCTGCCTCTGAGACACCCCAGCAGCATTTAGCCAGAATTAGCTGGAAGTGGGGCCGGGAAGGGGGATGATGGGAGAGCCGGACCAAGGGCCTTCAGGGAAAGAGGCTCATGCTGGGCAGGTGTGGGGATCTTGGCTCACCTCCTGATGTAGGTGTCAGCCAGGTACAAAACAGATGAACAAGCAGCAAAGCCCAGAGCAGAAAGGCGGTGAGAATCGAGGGCGCTGGCAACTTGCTGAAATTGCTGGTTGAAAACGGTGGGGGTGGAGTTGGGATCAAAGAGGATGAGTGGCTCTTGCAGTCTTCTAGGAAAGTGGAAGTGGTCCAGGAGCAAAACTCAGCATTCTGAAAAAAATGCCACCACATTGGTTTGCACAGTCAGCCCACAGCCTAGGGGCTTCATTTGCATTTCCAGGCGGGAAACTGCCTTGCTTGGTTGCATGGCTAGTGAGCAACCCCCCGGGGGCTGAGATACGCCCCGTGCTGTCTGCACAGGGGCTGCCGGAGCAGGGCCAGTGGGGCCCCAGCTCTGCCCCTGCTCCTGTCCAAGGTTTCCTCTTGCTGAGAACGACGAGGAGGGACATCAGCTTTCAGAGCCTGAACGGGGAGTCCTGTAGCCACAACTCTCACTTACCCACTGCCCCTGGCGCCCAGGCTGGGCTCGCCTGCAGCCGGAGCCCCCTTGTTTCTCCCAGCAGCCCTGGGACTCACACTTTACAGTGCAGGTTTTCAGAGCACTAGTAATCTGACCAAGGTTACATAACCAAATACGTGGGGAAAACCGGGGATTGGAACCCAGCTTCAGATCCTGTCTGTGTTTCCCTTCTCAGATCAACCCTGTGATTTATCCCAGTTTGACAGATGAGGAGTCTGAGGCTGCAGAAGGCAAGTGGCTTCTCCTGGGTCGGATCAGACGGCGAAGCGTTCTGGCTAGACCCCACTGCTCGCCTGGGGCTCTTGATGGCAGAGGAGGAAGGGAACCATGAGTCACGAAACCCAGGACAAGGGAGGCTAGCTCCCGTGGTCACAGCGCCTGGAAGTGACTGCACCTCACTTCCAGGCAGAATGAACGCTAAGGGCAAAGGCCTCTTAAGTGGTACTTGAGGCCGGGAGCTGTGTTGGTGCGTGGAGGTGACCAGGAGATCTGGCTCCAGGCCTGCAGGTTGCTGCAGTGGGGGGTTCAGGGAGCCTCGGCCCCCTCCCAGGAGGGGTAGGGCTGTGGCATTTGTGGCTCCTTTGTTCTTTCACACTTACGTCACTGGCTCTGTTTGCAGTTTCAGCCCCCAGGGGAGGAGGGGGGACACTGGAAGGAGCAACCCTGATGGGCGGACACCAGCACTGGGGTGCAGGATGCCGGGAGAGACAAACTTGTGCTTCTCAGGCCTTTAAAAGTGAAGGGTTTTTTAGCACGTGGGCCTCAGGAAAGTACTTGGAAGTGTTTCCAGTTTATTTTTATTGCAAAGCAACATCTAATGGAAATGGGAGGGGGGTAAAGACCCAGGAGCCTGCAAAGAATAAACCACCTGCTTCCCTTCCTTTTCTGATGTTTCCTCTTAATCGCCGTGTTTACATAAGCCTTTTATATGATTGTAACTATAGGATCAGGGCCTGTCTCCAGTCCCGTAGTCTGCTTTTTAAAATTTACTATTATGTTGTAAAATTTCCCTTCTTCCCGATTATTTTAAACAGCTCTATGCTATCTCTCTGGGCGGAGGAATCGTGTTTTCCTTACCTAGTCCACCGCTTTGGGGGCAGTTAGGTTATTTCGCGCTTTCTCCCGCTGTAAACAATGCCGTAACAGTTTTTCTTAAAAAAAAAAAAAAAAAATTTAGTTCCCTAAGAGAAATCTCAGGACTTTGGATTCCTGGTTTAAAGAGATAGAGAACTTTTTTTTTTTTTTTTTATTGTCTTTCGGAAACTATGAGCAAAATCCCTTACAAACTGCTTGCCTGGGTATTGTTCTTGTAACAGGCAAACTGGCGGTGGGGGCTGGGCACTGTGTGGGCTGTCGGGTGGGAAGCCACTTCCTCCAGCCTGGACCCATGCAGCGGGGCTGTGTCCGGGAAATGGCCAAGGGCCGGGTCTCTCCCACGTCTGGGAGGCCCAGCCACTGTGGTAGGGGTTTAGCCTGCCTAGCACCTCCCTGTCTCCCTCCCAGACACCTGGGGAAGCACTTAGCATTCAGATGCTCCTTCCCTGCTCACTTGTTCTGTAACAGAGACCCCAGAGGGGAGGTGGCTACTGTCATTTATCTTCTAGAATCTTTGGGTTGCCTTTGAAAGTTGATGATCTTTTTTTTTTCCTCCCTGCTTTTCCTAGAATTTGTTCCCGTCGAAGAGTGGCTGCTGGATCTCCAGACCCTTTTTGGCTTTAGGAGTCTAGTGGGTGGAAATTCTCTACCTCTGAGGAGAAACGGTGCTGCTCCTTCCTCAAGAGTGAGCTCCCCATTGCTATGGATACCGAATCCACATATTCTGGATATTCTTACTATTCCAGTCATTCGAAAAAATCTCACAGACAAGGGTATGTAAGCTCTTGATTGTTCCACATTTCCTTTTGGGGGAAACTCGCAGGTCGGTCCAGCTTTCTCGACTCACTTTGCAAGTCGTAAAGCCGGGTGGTGGGGCTGTCGATGATGGAGGATCGGTCCACAGCTGCAGGAGAAGCCGGGCTTTAAGAGCATTTAACAAGCGCTGGGAGTAACTATACCACCAATTTACATTTTATAGCTGCCATCACAGTCGATGACCTTAATTTCTCACAATTGATTTTAAATTAAAGTTTCTCCCTGCAGTGGAAATGTTTGTCATTTCTAAATACTTCTCATGGATGACAGTTCTCCCAAAGCTTTACCAAGAATGTAAATGAAAGTTTAAAAGAAAGTGTTGATTTGTTGCTTTGTACCTCAGATTGCTGACTCATTACCCATTAGGCGTTTGCCCTGAGGTTTATACACTAGGTGGTGGAATTGGCCCAGTGCCATATTTCTCTCTGAAGAAAACCCGCCATCCGGGGTGATGGGGGCCAGGCTCCCCTCCTCTGTGCAGCATGCCCAGGTCTGCACTGGTGTTCGTAGGGCCTGCTCTACTACAGACCTACGGAATGTTTGGTGAGTAAAGGAGCGAGGGAATGAATGGATGGAGAGGTTAAGGAGCCAGTTGGTGAAGTTGTAGTGCTGCCTCTTACTTAGCCTCCTCATCCGTGAAATGGGTACAGCCGTCTCACAGGGCTGTGGAGAGGATTCAGGAAGATTGTGCATATAAAGCATTTAACACGGCCCACAGGTAAGAGGTCACTAACCAGTGACTGTATTAATGCTATTAACGGCTGTGGCATTTCAGCACCGCATTCAAAGGTCCCAGCTGGCCACAGCCCAAAGGCCCAGCTGCGGTCACAGCCCCACGAGGGCTGGGAACAGTGGTTGTAAGTGGCGTTTCCCTGACCAAGCAGTTCCTCACATGGGTAGCTGAATGCAGAGCAGGACTTTGTTTTGTAATGCAGCAATAAAGTTGGTCCGAGGGTTGTGGGTTATTGTTAAGCTGTAATGCAGCAATAAGATGTGTCGAGCTAATTGACTTATTTATGTGAGCCCGTCTGGGTGTACGCAGGCAGCCAGAGGTCTGGAAGGGTATTCTCCGAGCTGCCTGCAGTGGTCACCCACAGCAAAGGGGCCAGACACGAGATGGTGACGGATGAGAAGTTTTGTTTTTGCTTTATCTTTCTGTATCTGTTCAGCCTTCCACAAGGGTGTGGCTTGTAATTAAAAATCTGAACGGAATAAAAGAATGTAAAACAACCATTTACACAGATTGTTTAATGACCTGAGAAATCATGTTTATGAGGCCATGACATAAAAAACAAGAGTGAAAACTTTGTGCCTTATAATAGTTCTATATTTTTATGAGAAGATGAATGGTAACATTGTTGGCCATGCCTGTCCTGTCTCTGAGTATAGGATTATTAAGATAATGGGTGGGTTTTTTGTTTTTTGTTTTTGAAACCTCCATTATTTTCTAAGTTTTCACGTATTGGTCTTAAAATCATAAAAATGTGGGGAAAGGATGTGAACGGGCTCTTCTCGGAGCCTGGGTCAGCCTTTCTGGCAGCGTGCTGAACAGAAGCCTGCTGAGGGAGGCCTCAGGTGACAGGCAGAGCCCAGGTCTCTGGAAAGTCAGAACCCCTCTGGTGATCAAAGATTCCTCACAAATTTCAACCAGCGGGTGAACATGTCAGTTTCATTCTAAAACACCAGAAGTAGCCATTTGGAATCATCCAGTTGGAGAAAGCCATGCCCTTGTCAGCGTGCCAAGCTTCTCTTTTCCACACAGCAGTGACAGAAGTAGGAATTTGGGGTGCTGCTGGTGCTTGGGGATAAATCAGGGATGACGCATTACAGGATTCTGAGGAGGAACCATCTCTGGTCTCCTCTGCCTCACATGGGTCCTAACTATTCTATGTCAGGGCCCCAGGCTGTGCTCCATTCTTTTCTCAGGCCTCTTGGGGCCCCCAGAAATTGATCCAGCAGGGTTCTTATGGTGACTTTAAGAGACAATAATTCCCAATTAAAACGGCGTGCGGAACTCTTAGTGCCTTCTTGGACCCATGTGGAAAGTACCTGGCAAATGATAGTACAAGCTGAGCCTTTTAATAAAGTAATCAAGGAGTGTTACTGAATGCCTACTCAGAAAAGCTCTGGGTGGAAGGGATGGCCATCAGAGATTCTGTGGGTTCTTGAGGACAAAACAACACCCACATGCGGTGAATTCTCTGAGGGCCTTGTAAGGCGAGGTAGTGAACTACGGGGCAAAGCTCACAGTCTGTAGATGGTGCATGCTGGGGAGCACTGTGTCAGGGCATTAAGAATATTAAGCGGTAAGAATGCACCTCACCGGTGTGTAAGCAGGCCCTAGCCTCAGTCAAGGGTACGGTATCCCCCAGGAGGGTCCCCATGAAGGCTGTTCTGCTCAGGGGTTTGTCAGGAATTTGAATGGAAAAGTAGGAAAGTGGAAGGACCTTGCTTTTTGGTAATTGTAGCAGGCCTCTCACCCAGAGAGGAATAATGAAGTGCACCAAATTTGATATGCCCAGTGACACCGTCATCAGCTTTGGGGGGCTGGCTGGGATCCAAACAGATGACAACTGACTTTTTTCCAACAAAGAGGTCAGCGGTCTGGTTTTGTGATGTCGGATCTCTCCAGAGGGTGTCCAGTTAGTCAACTTGCTGGGAAAATGGCGCGGACTTCAGCTGACTTCACCTTACCTTTTGAGCCTGGAGTAGCAGTTTTTGCATCACATACGGCAGTGTCCTGTGATGCTAAGGAACACTTGGCAGGCACCTGCGAGGACCCTCAGTCCCTGGCCTCCAATCTCACGGCAGTCCTAGAGCCGTGGGGAGGTGGTGTCCCCATTCAGCAGGTGATAAAATGGGAGGTACAGAGAGGCAGTGTGATTGCCTGACCTTATGAGGCTAGCAGGTACCCTTAGCAGGCTTCGGGCCTGACTTGTTGGCCCTTTGGAAGCCCAGGATTCCCCCCCCTCCCCCGGGGCTGTGCTAAATGGAGAACAGCAGGGGTATCCTGTAGGGGGGCTGGGGGGCGGGGAGGACTCATGTGACTAATGTGCTGAAATGCCCAAAAGAGGGCAGCCGGAGTGCCGAGAGAATTGGCGCTTGTGTTCCCAGGCGGCCTCGGAGTCGGTTTGCCCTGTGCCCGGCCCTCCCACCCGGTCCCTGCAGAGCCAGCGGAAGCAGCCAGACAGCCCCGCCATCAGCAGGGCAAGGACAGGTAGTGGGTGGTGCTAGAGAAGGAAAGGGAGGGGTGACTGGTGGGGCCGGCTTTCCCCAAATAGAAGTAGACCAACAACAGAAACAGAGCTAAATGGTCTTCCCAGGAAATGCAGACTGTAATGGGAAGGGAACAGGAATTGATGGGGCTTCTGGCTGGAACCAGGGGGTTTTACAGCAGCCCCCAAGGGCCCAGCTCTGGAATCGCCTAAATAGATGCGTTTACACACACACACACACACACACACACACACACACAGACACACACACACACACACACACGCAGGTACAGACACCTGCCCGGGCCTCCTGCCTGCTGTTGCTTGCTCTTCCCACCCTCTCGCCTGCACACAAACAAGCACAGATACACTGGTCTGTACCCTTCCGGGCAGATGTTGCATGAAGACAGACTCCAAGGTAAAGATAGAGCGGTTCCTGTGGCTGACATGCCTGCCCGGCAGGGGCACCAGCGATCCCGACCACTCAGGCAGAGCTGGAAACACTCCCCAGTGTGCATGGGTTTGTGACAGCCCTTTTGTGGTTTGATAGCCGTACCCCCACCCCCCCCATGTCTCCTGTTTCCACTCTTAGATCCCATGAACAGGTTGTCTTCACCACTGGGAAGCCCCCTCCCAGAGTCCACTTGGCACTTGCTTGGAGTCCCAGTGTTGGGAGCTGTCAAGATGAACATGTGGGCTCCTTGTGCAGTGAAGCAGCCATCCTGTGGTCCGAGCTCTGCCCCCTGGACAACACGGAATGGCAGTGTTTTTGTTGGACTTCTCTATTTAGTACTGGCTCAGACGCCTTCCCGCAGCAGTAATTCACAACCCGTGATTTTTATAAAAGTTGTGTGAGAGGTCTTGCTCCTTTGAGAACAGGGACCGGCACAAGGCTGATGCTGATGCTGATGCTGAGCCCTGATGCTGAGCCCTGATGCTGATGCTGATGCTGAGCCCTGACGCATGCTGGCCTGAGCCTCCTCCCCAGCCTCATCCACTTAATGCTATTTTAATGAAGAAGCTTTTCTACACCTCAGCATTGTGTGGCTGAGCATAATGCTCCCGTTATTGAGCCCCTGCTGTATACAGGCATTTCATAGACAGCCAGACCTCCAAGCACTCAAGTGGAAGAACCTTGGGGAAAGTTTCCTGGACCACCTGCATCCTGATCACCTGGGGTGCTGGTGAAAATGCAGATTCCTGTTATCTCCCTTCCAGAATTCCCTAGGAGTGGGGCCAGCTAATCTGCACTTAAATCCCCACCCCAGGTGGTGTCTCTGCACACTCAGGTGTGAGCAGCACTGGTTTCTGGTTTCTGGCTCTGGGGGATGAGAAGACCTTCCCTTCCCGGGGTTATCAGATAATAGGCTCCTATCTGGCTTACCAGATGTCACCAAGGGAATGGTTCAGGCTATTGTGTCTTCTTTGGATGCCGTTGGGCCCTTTAAAAGCCCGGTGGGGTGGGCCAGGGGTCAGAGTGATGGCTGGCCCTGGAGAGGCAGTTTCCAGCCCTGGGTGTGTCCCCCACCTGCTTTCTGCCTTGGCCGTGTTCAGGCTCCAGCGCTTGGCATTCAGTGAAAGAATTTTGGTTTCCAGTGGAATTTGTGCTGTCACAGGATTTGACCCATGGGACTAGTGAATAGATAGATGGGGTTAGGGGAGCACATGACTTGGCTGATGACAAAAAGAGTTGATAGCTGGGGGAACAGTTAGGGGTGATGGAGACACAAGATAGAAGAGGAGGCTCCTGGGTCTGGCCGATGGAGGCCCTGGGAAGCAGGGGTTCTAGACTTCGTCCACACAGATCATCCCGAAGATGGCCCAGGCACCTGGGAAGCCTCTCCCAAATTGTTTATTGTTTCTCACACTGAGACCTTTTGAAGTGATTGTCTTTGGCAGCCCAGAGCTTTGGACTCATTGCATTGTGCTGTCCCAAGTTCACAGTGCATCTGTGACTGCCAACGGTAGCCCCACAGGCCGATTTCAGAGCTCCAGCGGTTCAGCTAGAGGGTGTCAGGACGAGCGTTAGAAACATTCAGGCTGCCGAATCTTCCCCAGTTGCTCTTCAGATCAGCGCAGCACAGCGGGTGTAAATCAAGGTGGTGGGGGCAGACCTGGGGTCACATCCTGCTCTACCACTTACTACGACTTTGGCAAATCAGTCAACCTCTGTGAGCCTTGGTTTCTTCATCTCTAAAATGGGGACAAGACTCCTGTCCTCATAGAGTTATTGTCCGGATCGAATGAAATTAATATCATAGAGCACCTAATAAAGTGCTCTCTAAATTGGAGTGGGAAGTGGAATGATTGGCATTGATAGATACATCTCTAGTTAAAACAGATTTTCTGCTGCCCCCCGCCCCCCCCCCCCCAGTTACCTGGTTAAACTAAAACACCCAAGTCGATCGGAACACATGTATTTCTAGACTCTAATTTAACAATAGATCAGGATGATAAGTGATGCTCTAGAAATTAGAGATGCTCCCAACTGAAAGTTCCTGGGATCAAGGATGCCTCCCTGCTCTTTGAACGAACTAACCAATGCTTATCCTGGAGAGGGGCTCTTAAGGTCGGAGTTTGCCCATAGGAAGACTGCATGTGATTTTATTGGCTAAGTAGCAGGTTATTAGGAGACATGCCGTGGAGGGGAAGGAGTTGGACTGTGTGTTAATAGTTCCTTGTACATCTCCTCCGAGGCCCCTGTACCGAGCTCTGCATACATTATCTATGTGGTATTATCATTATCCCCATTTCACAGAGAGGAAACTGAGGTTTTCAGAAGTTGAATAACTTGTGCAAGGTCACACATCTAATAGGGGCGGAACTGAGATCTGACTGTTGTCCCCGAAGTCTGTGTGTGCAGTGCTCTGTCCTGCCCAGGGTTGGCGGTGGCCCCGGGCGGGGAGGGGCGGGGGGGACTTGGGAATGAAAGCAGGTGTTTGAAGGGAGGACTGGTGTCAAGGCAGTCTCTAAGACAGGGGACATTGACAGACAGGCTCCTTCTCTGGGGGCTCCTGGACTGACTGTTCACAGCTGGGGCACAGGAGTGCCAGTTTCCATCGGTGGTTAATGGCTAGGTTGTGACTTCTGAGCTTCCCACAGCGATTGATTCCTTTCGTAATTTCAAGATTGACCCCGTGGCAGGGTGCTTTCGCAGTTACCCTGGAAGACCACCCAGGCAGTTCATCTGGGGTAAAATGAGGCAGCAGCCTGCTTTCCTTAGGAAGCCTGAAAATACAGACACACGCACACACGCACCTCTTGGTGTCATTTGTCCTGGCTTTTATTGTTCCTCTGGGTGCCTTTGAATTCAGCCAGAATCTGTGGGAATGACTTTCAGTTTGAATTTGTAGGAGTGAGAGGTAAATGCTTCTTTGTACTGGTTTAGAATTTCCTTTCTTCTCAACTTATCCAAAGGTGTAGGGTGACAATGTGTCCCAGATTTTTTTGGACAGACCAAGTGTAAATATTTTGCAGTGTTGTCCCCACAAGAAAGCCCTAGAAAATAAATTTAGGCATATTATAACCAAATCAAGTCAGGAATTTTACAGTAAAATGTGCCTCAGCTACAGAAATTCTAAAATTCATAATTTTAGGCTTTGAAAAAAATCTTTTTTTTTTTAAGATTTTATTTATTTATCTGACAGAGAGAGACAGCGAGAGAGGGAACACAAGCAGGGGGAGTAGGAGAGGGAGAAGCAGGCTTCCCGCCGAGCAGGGAGCCCGATGTGGGGCTCGATCCCAGGAACCTGGGATCATGACCTGAGCCGAAGGCAGACGCTTAATGACTGAGCCACCCAGGCGCCCCTGAAAAAATCTATTTTTAACTCCACTGTTGAGGGAGGAGTGACAGTCTTTGTTTTAGGTCTTGGAATGGCAGAAAGAAAATACTAAGTAGGGGGTAAAAATTTGCTTACTCCTTGCAGGGGTGGCTTCGATGGGTATTGGCACCGTGTGTGTGTATATGCGTGTGTAGAATTTTTCTAACTCAAAATGAAATGTATAATACATTTCAATGAGAGGTGATTCACACAGTATGAATGTGCTAGCTGATTATCATTTTTTTTCAGGGAGAGAAATAGAGAGAGACACAAATCACCCCGGAATAAAGATGGCAGAGGGTCAGAAAAATCTGTCACCATTCAAGCTCCCACCGGAGAGCCCCTGTTGGCAAATGATTCTACTCGGACGGAGGAAGTTCAGGTAAGGATCAAAGGCAGTCTGTAAGCACACTGCCCCTTGATCAAGACTCTTTTCAGTAAATGTTTTCCTAAGTCTTGTTGCAGTAGGTTCTCTTGGGTTTTTATCTTTATTTTTCTAGCATGGTAATGAGTTTCTCTATGTCTCGTGGTTTCTTGTTGGTCTAAGGACAGCCTGTTCTGCCATTGGCTACCTCGGGGGTCCTTCTGAACTGTGATTGGTTGGCCTGCTTTGAACAGTGTTGGAAAGAAGCCCGCCGGGCTGATGACAGGGCAGAGAAAGGGAAAGTTACAGGCTGTCGTCTCCAGGGATGTGTTCCAAAGTGGAACAGGAAGCCAGGGAAGGAAACTCTTCTCCAGAAGCCTCAAGGGCTGTGGGGAACAAGAGGTTAAGACAGCCCAGACTGACCACTGCGAGGTATATGAAGTAAATCGGGGGTCTGTACACTGAGATGCCTGACAGGAAAACTGGTTGAATGAAATAGGCCCTAGCCCACAGAGAAGGGGCCAGAACATATCGGGCAAGCTTGGGGGGTGAGCAGCAACCTGGGTGGCACATCGTTGTCGGGGCTGTGGCATGCAGCGTTGGGGTCTGTAGCAAACTAGAGAATGCATCTCCTCTGTCAGAGGAATGGCAGCTCCCCAGCTCCAGACTCTTATTACCGCTCAGGAATGCGGGAATTCAGTGCTCCTGGATCTAGTGGTATTTAAGAAAAGCTGGAAATTAGGATTTTATGTGAAATCACCCAATTTTTAAATATTGGCAATGTGTGTTAATCTTTAAAAGACACTGTGTGGGTTCTTCTTGCTGAGTCCTAACTGGCGGCCCACCTGATCTAAATAAACATCTGAGTTGTCCTCAGAAACGTGTGCATACCCTCCACAGCTCTTGAAATATATGCGTGGCTAGCCATGGCCCCATATAAACCTATGTATGCTCACACCTGCAGGTACACAGACATACGCATTTATAAGCAGATAGATGGACTAAAATTGGAATTCCTCAGAGCACACAAGGTGCTCTTGGGACCCAAAGCTCAGCTGTGGGATGAAGGTGGAGTTTGTCCAGTGATGAGTACATGTCGTTAGTCCTTACCCTTGCACTACCTGCCATAGCTCTGGGAGGGCCAAAGGGATGGTTGGATGGTTGGGGCTAATCCTGAGATTTGGACCACCTTGAAGTGCTGCAGGGGGTCAGTCTTCTTCTAGATGCGGATTCAGAGGTGCAGGGGGCCCACTGTGAAGGCATTTCTTTGCAGCTTCTCTGCGTCTTGTAGCCCACCGGGAAGCTGTATTGGGAAGCTGTTGGTGTTTATGCCAAGTTGATGTGAGGAGAAAAGCATAGAAATGGGCATTTGGAGGCTGTGTTTCTCAGTAGCTCTGTGACTGTGGGCAGTCCGGACCTTTGTGGGCCTCAGGCTCTTGGGTATCAGATTAGAAGATCGTAGATCCTTTCTGTTCTAAGAACCCCAAGCTTAAGAGGACCCTTTGGACATTACATTTTTTAGGCCCAGATGTACATCCATTCTCAAAATGTAAAGGGGATTTAGTTAGCAACTCTTGGGTGGGAAAAAGGGTGAAGAGCTAAATCATAGCAGTGCAGTGGTCAACAAAATGACCACGAGATACTAGTAATTATTACTTCCACATTGATTAGCACCTGAATATGAGGCCCAATACAAAACATGGCATCTGGTATTGGCCCTATACTCTTCCAGAGTGTTACAAAGTAAAGTATTTTATGAACTTACCTTCCATTACGAGTACTGTCGATCTTTGAATTTGTGGCTATTTTTTCCCCTATTGGTGATTTTTTTTTGTTTAATTGAAGTAAATTTACCCACAGAGACATGAACAGATCTAAAGTGTACAGTTTGAGAAGTTCAAACAGCTGAATAAACCCATGTAACTCACATTGTCAAAATATATATGTATATTTTTTTATTACTCTACAAAGTTCTCTTATGTTCTTCCCAGTCAGTTCCCGTCCCCATCCCCACCTTTCCAAGATAAAAACCCTGTTTTGATCTCTCACTGTAGATTAGTTCTGCCTGTTTTAGAACTCAATGTAATTGGGATCATATTCTTTTGTTTCGGACTTTTCTCCGTCAGCATAATGACTTTGAGACTTATCCATGTTTTGGTGAGTTTTTAGCAATTCATCCTTTTTTATTTTTGCTGAGGAGATTCTGTTGTATGCATTTATGACCCGTTCTCCTGGTGGATAGATACCTGAGGTGTGCCATTTGGGGCTGTCATGAACAAAGCTGTTAAGAACATTCTGACACAGGTTTTCTTGCAGACATATGTTTACATTTATTTTGGATAAAAACCTGGGAGTGGAATTTGCCGGATCATACAGTTGAGCATATATTTGAATTTATATGACGCTGCCAGACCCATTTTCAAGAGCGATTGTACTATTTTATACTTCCCTCAGCCGTGTGTGAGAGTCTTGGTGGCTTCTGTCTGTTGTCCTGCAGAGTCGTTTCTTTCATGGTGTGTGACACTTGTCACTTTCCAAGTTGAAGAACTCTTTGTTCCTAGGTCAAGACCTTTGCCACCGCCACCATTCCTTGCTGTAGCCTATACATTCATAAATCATATTTTTCTGATCATTACTAGATTTAAGGTTATTATTTGTGGGATCCCTGTCTTGCTGATTCAGCTGTCAACTTAAACTGCATTTTTCTAAGTTGGTGTCTTCCACATGAATTTCACCCGGCTTGCCCCTACATCAGACTGTTTTTTCCAAGCTAAATCATATACACAAATCTCTGAGGCAAAACCTCTGTGGACCCCGTGTGGCTTTTCATTGCCTTCTTGTTCTCTTGTTGCTTCGTAGTGGAGTCAGGGTTGCCGGCAAAACAGCAGAATTGTTTAAAAACCCTAAGAACTGGATCTTGTTCATTAAAGGGACTGATCGGTCCTACTGGAAACTACCTCAGAGGTTATAAAGAGAGAGACAGGAAGAAAGTCAAAGACACATTGCAATAGCCTGGGAGTTCTGTGCCCTCGATGTTCAGTGTGTCATGAGAACGTGTGTTTTCGGGGAGGAATTTTTGAGCTGTCCTGGCCAGTGGTATTTGAATTTGCTTAGCTTGCTCAGTGAGAAACATGGTCAAGGAGTGCTTGACACTGATAATTATAAAAACAAACAAACAAACAAAAAACCAGCTATGGGTCAGCTGTGATTTATACGTACAGCTTTTCAGAGCTGCTGGAGGGTATTGTAATGCCCCACTTCCAGAAGTTGGACTTTGTCAGCCTTTTTAACCCAACCATGAACTAAGAAGAGAACAGCAGAGTCCTCTTCCACCTCGCAGCGGGATTGCTTACTGCAGGGCCCAGGGCCTCTCAGGAGATTCCAACATGGGGGATGATCATCAACATTAGAGTAATGAAGCCCCCCAACACACCCACCAAAAGGTTAGACTGTGTTTTCTCTGTTTGAAAAGGTGAATATAACATACAGCTTGAAAGGGACGCCTGGGTGGCTCAGTCATTAAGCATCTGCCTTCGGCTCAGGTCATGATCCCAGGGTCCTGGGATCGAGTCCCACATCGGGCTGGGCTCCTTGCTCAGTGAGGAGCCTGCTTCTCCCTCTCCCTCTGTTGCTCCCCCTGCTTGTGCGCTCTCTCTCTCTCTCTCTCTCTGACAAATAAATAAATAAAAATCTTAAACAAACAAACATATAGCTTGAAAAACTTCAGCAAAGCTCGTCAAGGTTCACAGTTCCTGTATTTGAAGGGTTCAGCTTCCACGTTCTAGGCTTGCCCATGGGTGTGGTTTGGTTCAGGGAGGCGGGCCCTCCATGTCCGAGGGCTGGCTTCGTGGCTTTTACCAATGCCCTGCCGCCTGTGACTCTTCGCGCTCACTGTCCTCTCTCCATCAGGATGACAACTGGGGAGAGACCACGACGGCCATCACAGGCACCTCAGAGCACAGCATTTCGCAGGAGGACATTGCCAGGATCAGCAAGGACATGGAGGACAGTGTGGGGCTGGATTGCAAGCGCTACCTGGGCCTCACTGTGGCCTCGGTCCTTGGACTTCTAGTGTTCCTCACCCCCATCGCCTTCATCCTTTTACCCCCCATCCTGTGGAGGGACGAGCTGGAGCCTTGTGGCACCATTTGCGAGGGACTCTTCATTTCCGTGGCGTTCAAGCTCCTCATTCTGCTCATCGGGACCTGGGCGCTCTTCTTCCGCAAGCAGAGGGCCGACGTGCCGCGGGTGTTTGTGTTCCGTGCCCTTTTGTTGGTCCTCATCTTTCTTTTTGTGGTTTCCTATTGGCTGTTTTACGGGGTCCGCATCTTGGACTCACGGGACCGGAACTACCAGGGCATCGTGCAGTACGCCGTGTCCCTGGTGGACGCCCTCCTCTTCATCCATTACCTGGCCATCGTCCTGCTGGAGCTCAGGCAGCTGCAGCCCATGTTCACGCTGCAGGTGGTCCGCTCCACCGACGGCGAGTCCCGGTTCTACAGCCTGGGACACCTGAGGTAAGGGGCACGTTCGAGAGGCAGAAGGGATCGCTGACTGACATCGTGCTGGCGGATAGCACGTGAGGGGTGACGACAGGTGCCAGGTGCCGGGACCAGGGTCTGACTCCCTTCAGGTTTTGGGAGGAGCTGTGTGTGTGTGTGTGTGTGTGTGTGTGTGTGGAAGGAGGGGGTGTGTCCGTGTCCATTGACTTTCCTGACTGCTGGGTGAGGTGACACCATTGCTGGCTTCATCCAGGTTGGAGTCTTATTGGGCCAGCTCTCAAGCTTGGCAGCTCCCAAAAGTGGTGGAGGGGGGTGCATTGTGATGGCTGCTGGCCTTGCCCCTGAAATTGGCCTTTGAACAGTACACAAAGTGACCAGCCCCTCCAGTTTGCTCAAAATGCTACATCTGGTTTACACCCTTGTCCTGGTAGGATTGCTCATCCCTCCTTTTTTTTTCCCCTACTCTCAGAGGTGTCCTGGTTTAGGCACTAAATTATGTGGCCACCCTGGTGACCCTCAGTAAAGAATCAAGTGCAGTTTAGAGACCCCGAACTTTTGGAGAGTTGAGTGTTTTGGAAATGTATACACGTGATAAAGTTAGAAATATATCAAGATGTCATACTTTAAATCTATGCATATCATCTATTTTGTGGGTAACTAAAAAAGTTAACTAAAAAAAGGTAACTAAAAAATAAAAAATCATATTTTATTTTATTTATTTTTATTTATCCTGAGGTAAGCACTTTGTATAGATTGTCATGTTTAGTCTTCACAGAACCGTTTGATTTAGGTAGTATTCATCCCAGTATTACAGAGGAGGAAATGGAGCACTAGGGGATTTAAACAATTTGTAGAAAATAACATGGCAGGCCTCGTTTAGGATTTACCCAGTTGTCATGAAGCTGGGCTTCAGTTAATGCCCCCATCATGGCCTCTCTCACTTTGTTTCTCTCGAGGGTTGGGTTTTTTGGTTTGGGTTTTTTTTTTTTTTTTTGGCCATTAACGTTATTTCCATTTTATTTTATTTGTTTGCTATTACAAGCACAACTGTTATGATCAGGATTGTTCTTGTTCAGGATTCCTGGTGCACATGGGCAGGAGTTTCTCTAGATGGTCTTACTTAATATTTCCTGGACCCTTTTTCTGTCTGTTTTCTGCCACAAATTGAGGAGGGGGCCAAGGACAGGGGCTGGGTCTCACTCTCATTGGATCCCCAGTGCCTGGCCTGAAGCACGGCATGCAGTTGGCACTCACGTGGCTATCGGTGAGTGGATCACCTGGGATGACTGGCTTTGCCATCTCGTTGGGCTCTCCTGCCTCCTCCACCGATCCGCGCCGATGTGTGTAACCTGCTTGACACACGGTGAGCACTTAGTTAATTGTGGCCATTACGGCCTGTGATCATGTAGCTGGCAAAGCAGCCAAGACTGGCAAGGGCACCCTACTGGGTATCAGAACAATGGGCTTTGTCATATTTTTGGCTGGGACACAGGAAGGTGGCCCAGCCCTGGTTCGGAGTTGGGTCACACTGCCAACCATCTCGGTGTTGTCACGCCCCCTCTTTCATTCCTCTGGCCGAGCTTGTACCCCCTGAGGACCGGGTGGTTTAGCACTAGAAGCGGCTGCCATCCTGACCGGTCCTTGGAGGGACTCGGTGTCTGAGTCACACACTCCGCCCAGCAGAATCATATGTCTCCGAGTCCTTTGCAGATGCCTGTGGGGCTCTGAAGGCAAGGAAGTCCCTGCTGCTCATTCAGCTCTGCTTTCTTCACCCCTCCCCCCGTTTTTGGTGGAGAATGACCAGCAGACTTGCATTAAAAATCTGCCACAGGGACACCTGGGTGGCTCAGTCATGTCATTAAGCATCTGCCTTCGGCTCAGGTCATGATCCCGGGGTCCTGGGATCGAGCCCCGCATCGGGCTCCCTGCTCAGCGGGGAGCCTGCTTCTCCCTCTGCCTGCCACTCCCCCTGCTTGTGCTCTCTCTCTCTCTCTCTCTCTCTCTCTCTGACAAATAAATAAATAAAATCTTTTTAAAAAAATCTGCCACGTCCAGAGCCCAGCATTGGGGCCACCCGAGGCACAACGCTGGCTGCCTTCAGAGCTCTGTCTGGAACTCCTGGGACTCCCTGTCCTTTGGTGAGAGACCAGTGCCCTGCTGTGCTTGGACAGTTGCCCTCACAGGCCTGGGTGCGGGTGACAGGAGCACCGGAGGACCAGGCAGTGGCCGTGATAGAGCCAGTGGGAAGCGGCCTATCCCAGGACTGGACTGGTTTTGCTCAAGCTGAAGGGGGTGGAGAGAAATCTAGCTCTGGTTGCAGTAGAGACGAGTGATATTTGGGACTCTTAATGTCAGTGGCCAAGACGCTGGCCTCCACCCTCATTGGCGTGAACCCCATCTGTGGGGTGGAAAAGCAAAGGGCATTGTCTCCCCTTGGGTTGTCCAGGTGGTGGGGCTGATTACCCACCCCCAGCCCCACGGCTCCCACTTGGCCCCTCCTCCAAGGCTGGACGGGAGCAGGGATGGGGAGGGGACAAACCAAACAGCCCGGGTGCAGTACCCTGTGCTGTGTTCAGAAGATTGACAGTAGCCTTGGCACCTCACCACACAGCTATGCTGCTGGGGGAGGGGTGGGGGGGAGACCTGGGGGGGGAGGGGAGGACCGACTGCGCCGTATGGCCCACAGGCTTGCTACACACCTTTCATGCCTGTCCTTCGCCGTGACCAACAACTGACCAGCTTGACTTGCTAACCCTGAAGCCACTAACCCCAGCTCCTGGGGAGACCCCAGCGTAGCACCTTTCCGGCAGCCCTGGGGAGGTGGGGGGGAGAGCATGTCCAGGTGGTGCCCCGTATCTTCCTCTTGGCTTCTCTCGAGGACCCTTTGTTTTCCTCCTTTCCCTGCTCTCAGGAAGGCCCCCTTGGTTCCTCCCATGGAGGGAGACCCTGCTTATGGGGTGGAGAGATGGCCGGGGAAGGGGAGGCGCCTTTGCTCTCAAATAGAGCCCTTGGGCAGGGCTGGCTGCCCATAGGACAGTCAGGCCATGTGAACTGGAGCGGGCTTGGCATCTGTCCCTGCTGGCACTGGGTGGGCTCAGTACCCTGCCGCTTCTGGGGCTAAATCGGCTCTAAACCCAGCGGTGGCTACAAGAATCACAGGGCCAGAAATATAACTTCTAAACCTTTCTGTAGAGCGTGGAAACAGGAGGGATGGGGGAATCCGAAGAGACAAAGAGCGAGTCGGGGGATCAGAATAGCAAGTCCTCCTCAGCTGACTGGCGGGCCGTTCCCATTTTCCTTTATGGAAAGCCTTCCCTGTGGCACTGACCTGATGCACTTAGGCGAGGAGCGATGGTGAGTGCTTTTTTGGGAGTGTTCTCAAAGATGACCTTATGGAATCGACTGAGCTATTTTTGAAGGTTGTCAAAAGAATGCCTATTCTTTAGTTTCTTAAAGAAAAGATGCTTCTTGTTAGCTCTCATAAAAGGTACAGTGGTTCTGCTTGTTGGCAGGAATGGAGTTAGGGGCTTATTTGAAAACTTTGAGAAAAACAAAAGGTTATTGTGGTACAAAAAGTGAGATACTGTAAATAGATTAAGGTACTTCCTAACCTTTCTGCCCAGTGCCTGGGGGATGACAGAGGGCTTTTCAGATGTCCCATGTCATTTACCTCTCCTGCCCTGTCAGGGCGGGGCAGGTGGTACAGGGCGGCTGCCCTTTGCAGAGGAGAGCCCTAGCCGCAGGTTGGGGGACTGCATGCTTCCTGGGGGTTGCACCGCTCCCCTGTGCCTCTGGACAGATGTGTTCATGTTCCTATCACTGCTTTCAGAACACTTGAAGGAACTTGTCAGCATGTTTGAGTTGCGTACCATGTGCCAGGCTGGGTGCTAGCTATTTTGTTAAATACATGATTCTCACATGTTTAACTCCCAACTTGAGGCCTGGAAAGGAGAGAATATAGAGGATTGTCAGAGATGGCTGGCTTGCACTGTGTAGCCATTCCTTAGCCTGTTGGTTTAAGAAAAAAAACAACACCTGGACCTTAAAACCACAGCAGTAGGGTGCGCCTGGGTGGCTCAGTCGGTTAAGCATCTGCTTTCGGCTCTAGATCATGATGCCGGGGTCCTGGGATCGAGTCCCAGGTTAGGCTCCCTGCTCAGCGGGGAGTCTGCTTTTCCCTCTCCCTCTGCCCCTCCAGCTTGTGCTCTCTGTCAAATAAATAAATAAAATAATAAAAAACACAGCAGTAGGTTTGAGCCTTTGGTCAAAACTTCTTTTCTGTGTGTCGCATCATGTCCCCAAAGGACCTCTTTTAACTATTGCTGTATGAACCCCCCCCCCCCCCCGCCAAATGTAGTCATGTAGGGCAACCTTTTATTTTTTTAGTATTCTCATGGGCTGGTCTCAGCTGGGAGGCTCTTTTGCTGGTCTGACCAACATTTTCTGTGTGATGGCAGTCACGTGGTGAGGCTGCTGGGGCTGGGCTTCTTTCTCTTCCTACATATTCTACAATTCTCTCCCTCCCCGGAGTGCCCTTCAGGGGAGTAGTTTCTTCATTAGGGTAGGTAGACTTCTTCTCAGGGCTCCCAAGAATACAAAAGCCCTCTAAATAAGGCCTGTGCCTGGAACCGGCCCAGCACGACTTCCACCAGAGCCCCAGCCCAGATGTACAGAAGAGGGCTGCACAAGGCAGGGAGCTGGGAGGGTTGGTTCACTGGGGTCCACGACCTAGCAGACTTCCGTGACCACCTCAGCTCTCATACCTGCAATCTGCTTGTTCCACCAGCGGGCTTTCACTGTTTGGGTTTCTAAGCATGCTTCATTCTTTGACACTGAGAGTATCTTAAAAATTGGGGCTGACCCTGCACCTTTTTGTCAAAGGTCTGGCTACTGACACAGAACCACCTGTGTGTTAGAAGAAATGATTCTTGGATTGCTTTTCAAACAGTGCAAGTTTATGATCATGGATCATAACTGTTGTGATCCCCCCCCCCCAATTCATAGGTGGAAATGAGAAACATCTTATTGGATAATGGTGAAAGGATGATCCTTGTTATAAAATGGCAAGGAACTTGGCTGAGCTGTGTTCCTGTTCTAGTGTTCTGTGGCAGGTAGAATTTGTGAGTGAGGGATGGAATTGGATATTTGGCTGAGATATTTATTTTTATTTGTATTTTTTGAGAGAGAGCACGTGCATGTGCATGGGGGTGGGGGTTGGAGGCATAGGGAAAGAGAGAATCTTAAACAGGCTCCATACCCGGGGTGAGCCAGTCACAGGGCTCTCAGTTCCACAACCCTGAGATCATGACCTGAGCCGAAATCAAGAACTGGATGCTTAACCGACTGAGCCACCCAGGCACCCCATAGCTGAGGAATTTCTGAGCAAAGTGTTGAAGATGCACCCATTGGGTGCATCCAATACCCAAAAGATGCAGCTTGGGTCCTCCATAACTGCTTCTATAAAATGTGAGAGGAGGGAGATGGGTTGCAGAAGGAATGGTTAAGCAAAAGGGAATCCATACTTGAAGATTTGGAAAATTCTCAGCCTCGCCATATTGCAAACAATGACTAAGTGTGTACTGAAGAGAACACCAAGGGTGTGGTCACACATCTGTTTGATTTTTTTTAAGTTTATTTATGTATGTATTTATTTATTTTTAAAGATTTTATTTATTTGACAGAGAGGGAACACAAGCAGGGGGAGCAGGAGAGGGAGAAGCAGGCTTCCCGCAGAGCAGGGAGCCCGATCTCTGCAGAGAGCCCGATGCTGGGCTCAACCCCAGGACCCCAGGATCATGACTTGGGCTGAAGGCAGACGCCCAATGACTGAGCCACCCAGGCGCACCTGTATTTATTTATTTATTTAAGTAATCCCCACACCCATCGTGGGGCTCAAACTCAGAACCCCAAGATCAAGAGTCGCACACTCCACCGCCTGAGCCAGCCAGGCGCCAGCTATTTGATTTAATCAGGATTTAATCAGCCATTCTAGCAGAAGCCAAGAATAAAGATGGGAAGATGAGATGGTACCAGTACAGCACCCCTGTCACCTGGGGCTAAAGGAAACGGGGGGTGGGGGGTGGAAGGGAGGCTATGAGCATGCGTTATCCTTCAAGCAAAGGGAAGAATGACCCCAAAGGTGATCCAGAGATCATTAGGCCACCCCTCCCACCACAGGCCCAGGGGCCAGGTTGCTTCCTCACTGGCTTCAGAGGATGGGTCCCCCACCTTGGTTTCGGTGGGCCAGGCAGCCATTGCCGAGAGCTGCCTGGGCAGCGCCACCCCCAAAGCCCCGAGGACACAGCATTGGACCAAAGAGGATTATCCTGAAGATCAAGATCTTAAGATCTAATGGGATTGGCCTTGCTAGGTTTTGGACTTGTTTGGGGCCCATCACCCCTTTCCTTCTAGTTTCTCCCTTTTAGAATGGGAATGCCTATCATACGTCTGTCTCATGATTATATTGGAAGCACATAAGTTGTCTGGTAACGTAGGTTCGCAGCTGGAGAGGGATCTTAACCTCAGTCTTGATCTTACCTTGAGTCTTGGCACTTAGATGAGACTTTGCACTTAGAGCTGCTGCTGGCATGAGTCAAGACCTTCAGGGCTATTAGGATGGAATTGGTCTATTTTGCACGGGAGAAAGACATGAATTTTAGGGGTCAGGGGATGGAATGTTATGGACTGAATTGTGGTCACCCAAAATTCATAGGTTGAAGCTCTAAACCCCAGGTGGCTGTCTTTGGAGATGGGGTATCTGAGGAAGTAGTTAAGGTTCAGTGAGGTCCTAGATCTGATAAAATCCATGTCCTTCTGAGAAGAGACACCAGAGAGCTTGCACACACTCTGTCTCTCCCCCGGTGCCTGTGGACCAAGGAAAGGCCATGTGTGGATACCATGAGAAGGTCGTCATCTGCAAACCAGCAACAGGGCTCTCACCAGAGAATCAGCCAAACCTTGATCTTGGATTTCTAGGCTTCAGGACTGGAAGAAAATAAGTTTCTGTTGTTTCAGCCACTCAGTCTATGGTATTTTGTTAGGGCAGCCCAAGCTAAGACAGGAACAGTACCTACTGGTGACTCTTGAGCCCAGAGCCCTGGGAGACCGTGGGATCATTGAGTGCAGTTCAACCCTGATGAAGCAGAGCTCATATTAGGCCCTCTCCAGCTCACACCTATGTCCTCCCAGGTTGAGTGGGAGCCTGGCTTCTCTCAAATGCCCTTCAGTTTTCTAGGTAGAAGTGAAAAAGGGAGCGACTCCTGGAGAGACTAAGGTTACTCCAGTAATTTCGGGATAGATCCAGCTCCCCTTGAAATCTTACGTCTGTGATTCTGGGTCGAGTGATAGCCACGCCAGTGATGACACCGCCGATCAGATTGGACTGTTGTGCTGGGCTGTGGGCCCTCCCTCCCACGTTCAAGACTAGCACGGGTGGTTTGGGGAGGACCCAGAGCCATCGGCTGTGAAGTGGGGGAGTGTTTTTAGATGACCACCAGAGGTTTGGGTTCGTGTCACTTAATAATCATGGTTTCATACACAATTTCATTTTTAGAAATGCGTGTTTTGTTTAACTGCTTTTCAGTAAAGACGTTTGCCGGTCTTCACTCCAAGTGCCTCAAAAAGCAAAGGCTAAAATCGAGAAAGCGCTGAAGGGTAGAGCGGAAAGGTTTCTGCTCGGATCTGCTTTGCTGTGGGAGAACCTTGAGGGCGGGCACAGAGCTGCCGTTTGTGGTTTGGCCGCATGGTGCCTGTTGAGAGTGGCTGTAATGAGAGCGGAAGGTGCAGGACACTGCAGCCCGTGTTTGCACAGCTGTCTGCTGGCAGCCACCGTGGCTGGGAAGGCTTCCCTCACCCGGCGTGTGCCCCTAAGCCTTGCTCCAAGGAGGAGAGGAGCCACCCCTCACAGAGCGCAGCCACTGATGGCCAGAGAGCTCGTGGTTGCGGAGCTGGTTTAGATGGCCTTCCTGCGGGGCCCCGGGTGGCTGGGAGGGGTGGATCCTGCACCCTGGATGGTGTGCCGTTCCTTTTCCTGCAGGACTCACACTGCGGACAGGGCCTGGCATTCCGCGTGTCTCCCCGCAGATGGATGGGTGTGATCTGATGTAGTGTGTAAGCTGTGCTGATCCTCAAGAATACGGACGGATGGCGGTCTGCTGTCCCTGTCCTGCAAAGCCACTGCCCAGCTCTGCTCTGTGCCCGTTCTGGCTCAGTCCCGGCCAACCGAGGTCCCACTGGCCAGGCTGGCTGCCCTCAGACTCCGGACTCTCCATGCTGTGCTCCTCTGGTTCCCCCCAAGACCAGAGGTACTACTGGTGAGAAATGTGAGGCCGGATGAGAGAATGCCAGTCAAGCATTCCAGGGGGTTCCGGAGGCACCTTAGTTCCTATCTCAGTCTCGGTCTCGGCCTTAAGCAGGCGATTGTCTTTGATGTTTATCTGGTGTGATTCAGCACAGTCATTGGAAGCGTCGAGAAAGCTCGTTTCCATCCCAGGTAGGGCAGGTGCGGCCCGAGCTGGACAGTGCAGGGAGGTGGCCGCATGGCGGGTCTGGGCCCTGGCCTGGAAGTGAGGCTGCAGGTGCTCCAGGCCAACTGTGGCAATAGCCAAACCTGTCGCTTACAGGGAAGCGTGTCTCACATGTCTGCCAGCATCTCTCTGCTGTGGGAAAGGCCGTCAGGTGGACAGCCGGCCATGGCGGGATCACCTGCTCAGAAGGAGGCTGCCTCAGGGTCGTCCCCACACTCAGAACCGCCCGGTGGATAGTGGATCGCGGCGTTTCAGCCAGAAAGGATGACACGTGAGACAGCTCTCTGTTCTTTAGTCCCTGAGACCAGAAGAACCAGGCCGGTGCATGTAGCTGTTAGCTCCTTCTCGGCCTCAGAGACTCCCCAGGCGAGACAGAGCATGGGGGCTCCCCTGGACATGTTCTCCGTGTGGTATGACTGACATTAGAGGGCATTTTCCAGTGTTATCCTTCACCGGGGACAGTAAAGTGCATAGGGAGGTGCTCCAGTGCTCCCCCCAGGCTGCACTTTCGAGGCCAATCCACGGTGACCAACCCTTGTTGATTCTACCTTCTTTGAGCTGCGAGGGTCGATATTCCCAGCTTCTAGTCTCTCTGCTGTTGGGGATGCCATGCAGGGCTTGTCTGTAGCCCCATATTTGGTGCTTGGGCCAGGGACACATCACAGCCTGTGAATATTGGTTCAGAGAACTAGGTCACGCTGCAGCTTCCATGGAGCTGGGGAACCCGCGGGCCGGGGCCCCCTGGGAATCTATGCAGCCTAGAGAAGGGCCTCCGCAGGCCTCCCCAGCAGGATAGGGCCCCAGCTGTGTGTGTCCTCTGTTGGGGTAGACAGTCTGCCTCACGTCCCAAGATCTCGAGCAGCAATGTGTGTCCCTCCTGGCCTGCTGTGACAGAGTCCCCAAAAATCCAACCTCCCCCCACCCTAGATCTTTCTACCGTCTAATCCAGATCTGTCAGTAAACACAAGGCTTTCCTCATTTTTGCCCCTCCCTGTCCTCAAGTTCCAAGGTGATCATTGCCTGTTATCTGTGTGGGACTCGTGGAAGCCACATCCCCAAAGGCAGTTGCAAGAGCAACATTTTAATTAAAAGGCAGGAGGGCCTGGAGACGCAAACACTCGTGTGCCGGGCTCCCGGTGGAGGTGGCAGCTGGCGTTCAGGGGCGAATTATACTCACGTCTCTCGGACTCACATGAACATTGCTGCAGGTTGTCCTGACTCCTGGTCACCCCGAAGTCACTTGATCTCTCCGTCCAGGGGACAGTGAAGCCCACACATCCAGGTTGCAGTCTTGCTGACTCTTCCAGGGAGAGGTCAGTCAGATAAAACCGGGTCCATCAGCCGGCTCGCCTTCGCTGGGAGTTTTCACAAAAAGCTGAACCATTTTAGTTTTCTCAAAGACCCTGGCTTCAGGCCTAAAATGCAGTCACTGGAGCAGGCACGCTTTGAAGAGTGCGAGGGAGGGAAGCCTTGGCACCCAGGCAACCATTACCGTTGGCATCCTTTGGGTCTTCATGGCCCGCCCACCCTCCACCCACTCACCTCTGTCACCCTCTCAGCCTCCCTCCCCTTTACCTGCTTCCATCCTTCTTGCCCTAAATACACGTGTGTTCGTTTCCTAAAGCTGCTGTAGCAGAGGACCACAGACTGGGTGGCTTGAAACAGTGTTCTCCGGGCGCCTGGGTGGCTCAGTCGTTAAGCGCCTGCCTTCGGCTCAGGTCATGTTCCCAGGGTCCTGGGATGGAGCCCCGCATCGGGCTCCCTACTCTGCAGGAAGCCTGCTTCTCCCTCTCCCACTCCCCCTGCTTGTGTTCCTGCTCTCGCTAACTCTCTCTCTGTCAAATAAACAAATAAAACATTAAAACAAAACAAAAGAAAACAAAACACAAAAACCGTGTTCTCTCTCAGTTTTGGAAATGAGGAGTCTAAGATCTAGGTAGTGGCAGGGCCATGCGCCCTCTGGAGGGTCTAGGGAAGAATCCTCCCTTGTCCTCCTGGCTTTTGGTGGTTGCCGGCCGTCCTCGGCGCGCCTTGGTTTGTGGCTGCATCACCGCGATCTCTGCTCTGTCACCACACGGCGTTCTCCGCCTGTGTCTCCTTTTCTTAATAGACACCAGCATGACCTTAACTTCGCATAATCACATCTGCGGAGATCCCATTCTGCAGTTGTGGGTATGCGTGTGGGGGGGATTTGGGGAGACGCTCTTCACTGCACTATAGCAGGTTCTCACAGCTGTTCTGTGACTCAGCAGTGCGGCCCCGTCGCTCTTACTGAAGGTGTTGAGGAGGATTGTTTCACACCAGCCTGCTTCTGCCCACCCTGCTTCCTCTGCCTGGAAGTGGCTTGTATTACAGCCTGTGTCCACGTGGTGTGGCTATCATTCATTGTTTAAGACTTAACTCGAAAACTCAGCTTCGCCTCCCCAGCAGATCTTCCCCTGAAGCCCCCACCCCTACCCCGGTCACGTGTTCTGTCCCAGCCTGGGGGTCACCACACCAGTGGGATCTTAAGCCTCTCGAGGTTCTGTTCACATCTGTATCTGAGTCCTTGTGATTTAGCAGGTGCTCTTAATTCATACTGGCCTGTGAATGGCGTTGGAGAGACGGGTTGTTAAGATTTTTGGGTGTCAGCATCCTTCGGTGGCTCACGGGATAATGAGTATTTGTCCTAAAAGAAGGCCTTTGCAGATTTTACTGTGACTAGAACGGTCTCTTCAGTGCTTTCCCGTCAGCACACACCGAGGTGATCAGAATCATGGTCAGTGGCATTTACATGGGGTGTTAACATGTATGAGATGCTTCCACATTTTTCACGCATGAAGAAAGCTGTTTTTTGTTGGCAGAGCTAAAGAGGGCAAGTGAATATTTGAAAAGACATGGCTACAACCTGAATGAGACTTCCCCTCCCTGCCCTGTCAGGGAGGGCCTTTCTCACTGCCCTGGGAGACAATACAGGCTGCAAGGTGTGAGGGTCTCAGACTGCCTGAGCTCTGAAGCCTGAATATTTCTGGTTTTAATAGCATTTTTTTTAAGATTTTATTTATTTATTTGAGAGCGAGTAGGGAGAAGAGCCGAGGGAGAGGGACAAACACTCTTGTACTGAGCTCGGAGCCTGACACAGGGCTCGATCTCACGACCCTGAGATCATGACCTGAGCCGAAATCAAGAGTTGGATGCTTAACCAACTGAGCCACCCAGGTGCCCCTTAATAGCATGTATTAATTGCGGAGGCCACAGCCAAGTCCAGGGAAAAGTGAATGAAACAGGCAACTCTTTGTGTGTGTGTGCATGTAGGCATGTATGTATTTGTACACAGGTACACACACTTTTCTAGGCCTCAGTGCCCTTTTTTGCACAGTAAGAGAGTTAAGAGCGGGGAGATTTATGGCCACAATTGTTTCCTTCAAGTATTTGATGAGGTTTCACAAGAAGGGGGGTTTGGGTACAGAAGGAAGCGGTGGGTGGACCACTGGGCAGAACTTAGAGAAAGGTCATTTCAGGGCCGAGAGTGAATTTTCTTTTCACAGAGAGGTCGGTTGCTATCTGGGGTGTTATAAAGAGAATTGGTATGTGGATTGGGAGTTTGGCCTAGCTGGACTCTGGTTTCTTTGCCACTCGTGTCTCTGCTTGGGTAAGCGCTACGGTTCTCTTCGTTCTGTGAAGAGAAAATTCTGTGATTCAGTGTAAGCGGAGTTGAGGTCATGCTTTTATGCGCAGAGACTGTATGAATAATCTAGCCAGCAGCCAGCCTCCTCCCTTGCTGCCAAACGCTCGTGCTCCTTAGTAATATGACAGTTTGGAGTTGCCCGATGCCTTGTAGTTTATAAACGCGTCCCCTGCCATAATTTCGTTTGCTCTTCTGGACATCTGCATGCAGCAGTAGGTACTCTCTGTCCATCATGGACCAAGAAACAGGACCAGAGAGGGCAGTGACTTCTACAGGGCTACACAGGAGCAGGAACAGATCTGCAATCTAGGCCTTCTGACTCTGAGGCTGGTCCTTTTTTACCAGGCCTGTTTTTTAGGAGGCTGCATAAAAACAGAGTGGCATCACTGTAGGGTCTAAGTCACTAAGAAAGCAGTGAGGAGGGCATCTTCCCTGGCTCATTTCCTGTGGCAGTGCCCTCATGGTGGGCGCAGGGTGGGGAGGACAGAGCAGGGGCACTTGGGGACAGAAGGGCCTCCCCAGCATACACCGTAAGCTCATGGTGCTGCCATATGCGAGCCATTTGCTTTGGGCCACGTACTTGGGAATACAGCATCTCATTTCATCATTAATACATACCTTTAAAACACTCCCTCCTTGGGAGCAAGAAAGTAGAGGGTGGACTCCTGAGTCTCCAGTATTTTTCCCAACCTCAATGCCAACTGACTTTGAAGTCTCAGAAGGTCATAGAATTTGGATTTGCCCCCATCGATGTTTCAGCTCAGAAGTTCACTGCCACAGGTGATACCAGGCTCCAACCAGCACCTGACATATTTGGATCTCGCCGTCTGTCCGTGGAATTTCTGACCAGCTACCCACACCAGCCCCAGTCATTTCGTTGACCTTTCTGTAATACATTTTATAGAGTTGAGTATTTTGGAGCCCACTTAGGTTTATAGCAGGGCTTTCTGTATTGTTCTTCCCATCCTATGGACAAAGAAACAGAGGTTTAGAGAACTGAATTAATTTGTTCAAGGTCAAAGAATAAATGATAGAGCCAAGAGTCATGCTCTCTGGGGCCAAAGCCTGGTGCCATTTGCTTTGCTCTGTGCATACTTTCTCCCACAACAGATATGCACAGGACAGCAGGAAGCATGGATATGGAGAACATCCATTCGGTTTTGGTTTTCAGAATTCATCTTTCAGAAACATGTTTTTCGTGTTTTTATGAACTCAAATGTGAACTCTGTTTGGAGGTGCTTCTCTTGGCTGTAAGACAAGCACAAGTCCCTCACCTCCGTGGCCATGGTGGTTATGTGACAGTTGTCAACAACACTGGAAATGTTTTCGTGGTTGATAAGACACAAAAGGCCACAACCCTTCTCGTTCCACTGTCTTTGTCCTGAAAAGAGAATAAGCCAGTCAGGCAGTGTGGTCAGCCGTGAGTTTCACATTGAAAAGTGGCTGTTGAGACACATGAAGAAGTGCTCCACATCGCTCGGCATCAGGGAAATCCAAATCAAAACCTCAATGAGATACCACCTCACACCCGTCAGAATGGCTAAAATGAACAAGTCAGGAAACGACAGATGTTGGCGGGGATGTGGAGAAAGGGGAACCCTCCTACACTGTTGGTGGGAATGCAAGCTGGTGCAACCACTCTGGAAAACAGTATGGAGGTTCCTCAAACAGTCGAACATAGAGCTACCATACGACCCAGCAATTGCCCTACTGGGTATTTACCCCAAAGATACAAATGTAGTGATCTGAAGGGGCACGTGCACCTCAATGTTTATAGCAGCAATGTCCACAATAGCCAAACTGTGGAAAGAGCCTAGATGTCCATCAACAGATGAATGGATAAAGAAGAGGTGGTGTGTGTATATACACACACACAATGGAATATTATGCAGCCATCAAAAAAACCCCACAAAATCTTGCCATTTGCAACGACGTGGATGGAACTCGAGGGTATTATGCTAAGCGAAATAAGTCAATCAGAGAAAGGTAAGTATCATATGATCTCAGGGCTATGAGGAATTTGAGAAACAAGATAGAGGATCATAGGAGAAGGGAGGGAAAAATGAAACAAGACGAAACCAGAGAGGGAGACAAACCATAAGAGACTCTTAATCTCAGGAAACAAACTGAGGGTCGCTGGAGGGGTGGGGGGTGGGAGGGATGGGGTGGCTGGGTGATGGACACTGGGGAGGGTATGTGCTATGGTGAGCGCTGTGAATTGTGTAAGACTGATGAATCACAGGCCTGTACCCCTGAAACAAATAATACATTGTATGTTAATTTTTAAAAAAAGACAAAAAAATAACAAAAAAAAAGAAGAAGAGGAAAAGTGGCTGTTGAATTTCCTCACACGTGTGCTGATCCATGGCTGGCCTGTCTTGTCTACGAGTTCAAGTGGGATCAGCCTTGGCCAGGCAGAGCTGAGGGGCTTGCTTTCGCACGGCCAGTAACATCGGCTTCTTCTGACCCTGAATATTGCCTCATCCATGTTGCCTTTCATGTGTGTTATCTGGGAGTCCTGTCTGCACAGAGTTCTGTTAGAGCCGCATGTATCACCATGCTGTTTTCCCCAAGTCTATGTGATCTGTGAAGGGGTATTTCCCTGGATGGTGAGATGGGGGGGAGGGGTATCCTGGAACGCAGTATTAATTGAGCCCGGTGTTCTCTATCTTGGGAGAGTGCTCCTTGCCGTGGGTTTTTGGTGGGGCCACGTCTATAATCTTTACATCAGGCTCCACCTGCCTTAATATAGGGTTTCCATGTGAGGATTGTTTCGTCAGATTACTATTTCTCAGAGTAGGATGGTGATAAGAGAGACGGCAGGTTTCTCACCAGCTTAATTTTTCTTGCTTCCCTCCTTCCCCAGAGATGATCTGGTCTAGAGACCGGGACTAGTTGAAGGATTTGCTTTTCCCCATCCCTGAGGCCCTTTTTGCCTTGGAAACTCCATGGCTTTAGGAAATGCATGCTTGGGACTGATCCTATACCTGTTAGAATTCTAGGGTTTCCTACATGAGCAAGTTGAGCCAATGAGTATTATGTACTCAGGGGAAGTCGTAGGAGGTGTCCCTTGTGCACAGGGGACTTTCATGGCCTTGCCTTAGAGGGAGAATAGCATGCTTGAAGACCTCTCGAGTCCCGTGGCGGTGGGGGGGGGGGGGCTGTTGATGCTGTGCATTTAGGTGCAGACAAGTGGGGTCCAGAGAGTTAGAAAGGGCTTCCTAAAAGAAATTGGGCCTGCTTTGGCCTTGGAAGACAGCACGTTTGGAAGGTGGCAAAGAACTGAGGCAGGAAGATACTGACATTGGCCGAGGAGAAGGGTGCTTTTGCATCCTGGCATTGTGGGCCGTGGCTGAAGATGCTGGGTGCCCACATCTGAGGATGTCCCCTCAGTGGGTGCTGAGTTGCTCTTTTACTGGAGAGCCAAATAATGTATTAGTAGCGTGTTACTTTGAACCTACAGTCAGGATCCAGGACAGAAATGAAAAAGACTTTAGGCTCTGGATTGATGTAGACCTCAGACTCCCATGCCACAGTGGGTGTCACTTAGCTGGAGCAGAGTTCTTCACTTGGGTCCCTCGAAGCTCTTTTCCCTGTTTATACCCAAGCTGGGGGTGTATGGGAACAGAGGCAGGTAGGCCAACGGCCCCTGGGAAGGACTCTGATGGCCATAGTCAGGGGGAATGTGGAAAGGATGTGGGGAAACAGCCGAGTGCTCAGACTGCCCTGCTGCACGGGACAGGTGGCCTTTGTCTCCCATGGGGACCGACATCTTCACTGGGCTGCCTGCGTGGTACAGCTCAGAATTAATGCGTGAAGCATTCGTCCTGAGTCACCAACAAGGCTTCAGTCATGTATAGCTTACTCTCTTTAAAAACGTGAAAAAAGGCATATTGGATTTTAATCCAAATTTCACAACCTTTTTTTTTTTTTTTTTTTTAAGCTGGGTACTTCAGTTATGCGTTGTTTTCTGTTGCGTGGAGCTTCTCATGGCCTGTGGGTGTTGCGCAGATGGTTTTTCGTAGGTGAGGGCTTGCAGCCCTCTTAGAGGCATTTCTAAACTCTCTGGGAGAGTCCCTCAGCTCCTGCATTAGTTTGTCAGCCGGGGGGTGGGGGGACTGGCCAGGTGACCATGGCTGCTTCTGGGAAGTTCCTGTGTCCTTGGGGAGAGGACAGTGCTGGAGGAAGCGAGCACTGCCTGGCTTTTCCCCCTTGTTCAGTCCCCCTGAGCGAAGGCTCTCGAAGGCTGTGAGATGCACACACGTAGCATCGGCAGCCCCTGCCGCATCTTCCCTGCCCCATCCCTGAGCACTCTCTGGGGCCACAGGGGCTTTGGCACGAGTGGGCTTCGAGGGGGGCTGCGGACTTGCCCCAGTGTGGAGAGCATCTGCCTGCAGCCTGTGCTGGAAGGGGGCTGGGTGTGGGGTGTGCACCCCGGCAAGGAAGGCCTGCCAGAGCTGGGCATGGGCAGACGCCCTGTGTCCAGACAGCACAGTGCATTGTCTGTGGTTTTGGGGTGGAGAGGTTGGGAAATAGGGCCACCGGGCTCCCATTCAGCTCTCCCTTACCTGCCTAGCAGGCCCTAGCTGAGCTACTGGGATCCCCTGGGCTCCTCTTTGCAGCCTGGCTGAATGGAAGAGCCAGACCCAGCAACCACAAGAGGGTTTGCTTTGAAGACGGGCCTGAGAATAACCTCTGAGGTGCTTTTAATTTTTTAAATTTTGATCCGGGAAATCATTCTCTGCTGGAATCCAGGAGCCGAGAGATGTTTCCATGTCCATATGGGAGCGTGGGAGGAAATATTTGCACCCCAGCATGTCTGTTGTGCATGAACTGGGACATCTCAGGGTGGCGGGGCGTCTTATCTCACCAGGCCCAGAGCCTCCAGAGAGGCCCGGGGCGGGAGGGGGATGGGTGCTTACGAGGGCAAGTTTTTGTGTGTGCGCATGCGTGTCATCAGGCCTGGAGAGTCTCTGGATAGACGGGGACGGTGGAGAAGAAGTGCTTGCCCCACTTTGGAAAATACCAGAGTCAGAGGTCAAGGAGGAGACTGCTGATTGGAAGCCCCTGGGCAGACCTGCACGGAAACGAAGGCTCTCGAAGGCTGTGAGACGCACACACGTAGCATCGGCAGCCCCTGCCCCATCTTCCTGCCCCATCCCTGAGCACTCCCCGGGGCCACCGGGGCTTTGGCACCGGCGGGCTTCGAGGGGGGCCGCAGACTTGCCCCAGTGTGGAGAGCGTCTGTCTGTAGCCGAGGGGACTTCGGCACAAAGACCTATGGCCCAAAACGTCAACTCAGGGACCACTTCCCTTGCTCGGGGGGGCTGCTCTTGTACCCACCCGAGTCTGGGCGTTCTGAAGCTCTTCTGTATGCTCCCCCAGCCCATGTGTATTCCAGTTAGCTGCGGTGGAGCTTCGGGTTTCTGCCTGCCTGGCTCAGGAGCAGCTCCTTGCACTCCCAGGGCTGGGCGGATGGGGGCGCTCCAGTGTGGGAGTGATGACAAGTGAGTAACTGAATGACGAGGGCTTTCAAAATGTGGGTTTGCTCTTAGGACTCCTCTACTTCCATCATACAGGATTAGTCTTGCCAGATTCCCCCCGCCTCCTGTGAGTGTACGTATCGAGGCTGATACTCAGCAGCAACTGAGCGCAGATCATGGATTTGAGGCACTGTTGGGATATAAGTGAGAAAGCTGGACCATGACTCTGCTCTCAAGGAGGTTAGCTGATTGACTTCTAGATCGTTTTTAGACTTCTAGACTTCGAGCTGAGCAGTGGGTTGACAGAGTGTCCCGCTGATAAGTTAGAGGCTGCGTTGTCTTGGTGTGAAGTGAGAATCCCTGAGCCACGTGGAGAGTTACGGTGGTCATCCAGGCACAGAGGGCAGCCCTGTCCTGGCACCCAGACTGTTGTAAGTAATCCTTGTCACCGCACCCACTTAGCAGGGGTTGGGAAGAACATAAAGGGCAAGATAAAAAGAAATTTGTGGGGTCGGTGTCGGTACATACACTGTCCCATAGCGGCCACACATCGCAGGGAAAGAGCACAGGTTGGAGGCTTGAAACTCCAGACTGGAGTTCTCCTGTTCGGTAGACGCGTGCTATGTGCCGGTCAGAGATTTTCGAACCTCACTTGTCTGACCTTGAATGATTGTGGAAGTCAGACAAGATGATACATGAAAACCCATGCTGTATTAGCACAGGTTTCTCTTTGAAGTGGTGAGTGGCCTGCATCCATGACCAAGAGCAAGTTCTTTTGCCGCCAGTCGGGAGTATGGGCGCCCTCCCACCCCCACCCTCCCACCTGGTGGTGTTACCTCTTCTCTCTTCCTCTGCTGCTGTCCGAGGGGCCAAACAGGTGACAGGGTAGAGGTTGCAGGACATTAGAGCAGAGAGAGTCCCCTCTGTACACCCCTGTCATCCAAGAGACAGAAGGCCTCACAGACCAATAAAGACCAAGGTCTCAGCTGAGGGCTCGGGAAGGGGTCTTGCTTCCTCTGAAAGAGGGAGCTCCAGCTGGCCTGGGGCCGAGAGGACAGACCCCAGAGGAGGGGTCAGGAGTCACCAGTGTCTGCAGCCAGCATCTCTCACGTGCCCTCTGCCCTGTGTGGTTGGTTGCCGCTCGTCTTGATCCGTGGAGAACCCAAGTCCCAGCCTTCCCTACAGCCGGGGCCGTGAGGCCTATGGGGAGACCCTGCCCTGGGACCTGAGAACCTGAATCTACACCCTGTTCTTTTGCCCATTAGCCCTGCCACCGTCTCGAAGTCTCTTGACCATTTGGGGATCCTCAGTGTCCTCTTTTGTAAACTGGGGAAAATAGGAAAGTTCTGTGCAGCCTGAACAAATCTGAGTTACAACTGATTCCTTTCTCAGCTATTGGCTAGATGGGGTGTGGTTCATGGCGCAGCCTGGGAGAAGGCCAAGAAGCCACTTGATGACTGAACTCAGTCTCACCTTTAAATTCTCATCCTGCTCCGACAAATGGTGTGGTAAAATCCAGGGGCCCGCCATGATGGGAGGTTACCCGTGGTGCTCTGCCGTTCTCCAAAAGAGGATTTTTTTGGTCACTTGGGACCTGCTTCTTCAGTGAAAAAGCATTGCATTAATTTTGCCTTCTCTTCTCAGTATCCAGCGAGCAGCATTGGTGGTTCTGGAAAATTACTATAAAGATTTCACCATCTATAACCCCAATCTCCTAACAGCCTCCAAATTCCGAGCAGCCAAGCACATGGCCGGGCTGAAAGTCTACAATGTAGATGGTACGTGCCTTGAAATGGTGTCTCTGGTTGGTGGGTGTGGGGGGCACAGTTCGGGGCAGCTCTTTAGCTTAAACTTTATGGTCCATTTGGTTCTTCTTCCCCTCAGTGTCCATCTTTATCGTACATTCTGAATTCAGAACAACTCTTCTCTCTTCTCTTCCTTTTTCTTTCTTTTCTTTCTTTTTTTTTTTAAGATTTTATTTATTTATTTGACAGAGAGAGAAAGAGAGACACAGCGAGAGAGGGAACATGAGCAGGGGGAGTGGGAGAGGGAGAAGCAGGCCTCCCGCTGAGCAGGGAGCCAGACATGGGGCTCGATCCCAGGACCCTGGGATCACGACCTGAGCCGAAGGCAGACGCTTAATGACTGAGCCACCCAGGCGCCCCCCTTCCTTCCTTCCTTCCTTCCTTTCTTTCTTTCTTTCTTTCTTTCTTTCTTTCTTTCTTTCTTTCTTTCTTTCTTTCTTTCTTTCTTTCTTTCATTCTTTCTTTCTTTCTTTCTTTCTTTCTTTCTTTCTTTCTTTCTTTCTTTCTTTCTTTCTTTCTTTTTCTTTCTTTCTTCCTCTTTCTTTCAGCAAACATACTTTCAGAAGAATGTTGATTTACAGTCTACACATGTGGGAGGTTCATTTATTTTGGAATTTTCTGATTGAAAACAATAGTGATGTGTGTTTCCTGCCTCCTGCTGGGAACATCTATGGAAAGCTGCTTTTCAAATTTTGGATAAGTTACTCAAAGACTCAGCTCCCCAGATCCATGAAGTCAGTAACTCTCAGTAGTTCAGGCATCTGGTGAGATACTTAAAGAGATTTCTCAGTCCTGGCTAGGACCTGGGGCTGAGTGGGTGGCAGGAGGCCAGAGGCCAGGCTGAGAACGTCAGAGCTGTGTTTCAGACTATCAGATAGTTAAGTGCAAGGAACAAGACACAGTGTCATTTCTTGCTGGATGCCTTGGGTCAGGGCAAGAGCTTTGTGGACCCTCAAAGAGGATCATATTGTTAGCAAGTCAAGTGATTTATGGATGGTGTCAATTTTTCATGGCCATATCCTCCCCATTTTGGCGGGGGTGGACGGGGGTGCACTTTATGAGATGTGCGCTCAGTTGGGGTTCCCAGAGGATTGGTAAATTTCACCTGTGATCTGAAAACTTACTGAAAATTCCCACTAGCGAAACCAAGTCATTAACCAAGTAGTTGATACAGAAGAAAGCATGTGATCTGCCTTGACCTTCTGAAAAGTTAAGGCAATCTGTGGTCAGGGGAACAGAGTGGGGAGTTCTAAGTCTGCATTTCACAAACGGGCCATATTGCAAGTCCTCAAGTATTTTTTTTTTTTTTTATTCAGTGTTGTGACTACCATGACATTCCAGCATGGCTTGTTGTCCTGTGCATAATCAGTGTCTCCTTACCCCTTGACTTTCTTTTTTCTCTGTCCTTGTTGTGCCCATCGCTCTCATTCTCTCTCATTGTCCTGTTGCTGAAATGTGATGCTCCAGCTACCCTTATGGCCAAAGTGAAACTTGATGTAACAGATGGTGAGTAACATCTTCAGCATTCTCTCTGTGTGTTATTTTTGGCCAACATTTTCATTGTCCGGCATTCTTCATCTCCTTCTGCATTCTTTTTCCATTTCCACTGATCAGATTGCGTTTGGGGGAGATTTCCTTTCTCTCATGAGCATAGCGAATGTGAGGCAGGAGTGCTGTTCACCCTTCTGGAAGTTTCTTTTGAGATTGGTGGATATGCTTCTCAGGGGGTGGGTAGACGGTATCGACAGACCGTGGTACTCGTTTCCCGCTGTTTTGCAGTCCCGTAGCATTAAAACTATTCTTCCTCCACTGTCCTTCCCTGAAGGCCCCAGTAACAATGCCACTGGTCAGTCCCGGGCCATGATCGCTGCAGCTGCTCGGCGCAGAGACTCAAGCCACAACGAGTTGTATTATGAAGAGGCAGAGCACGAGCGGCGGGTGAAGAAGCGGAGAGCGAGGTCTGTTGTCCCCCCCGCCCTGACACTTAACACCCTGTCATAGTGGACTTTCTACTTTTTAAATTTTTTTTTTAACCGCTAGAATGAAATCTGAGTGTATAAACGTGAGCCGCTCAAGCCTCAGGAGTGTATCGTGCTCCGTTGTTTCTCATGCACCAGCGTGACCAGGAAGGCTTATTAAAGCGCAGATCTGACGTTCTGGGCCCCACCTGCAAAAATGACTTACTCACCTGGAGTTGGGCCTCAGAATTTGCATGTCTTCCAAATTCCCAGTTGATGCTAAAGCTGTTGGCCCACGGCCCACGCACGCTGGATCGAGGGGGATGCAGCTCTGCTTCTGTAGCACCAGCCCCCTCTCAGTGCGTGCAGAGCCTTTTGTGGCCAGATGTTGAGGAATCTTCGAGCTCTTTTCATCTAAGCCTTCGTTGTAGAGATGGAAGGATTGAAGTGAGTCCACCAAGCTCCTTAGTGGCAGAATTGAAAACAGAGGTCAATCTCCTAGGCCCAGGGCTCCTTCCCCCTCACCCCTGTAGCCCCCCTGCCTTCCTTTCTCCCTCCGCCCCCCCCCCCCCTGCCCCGGCCTCTTGGAGTGACCGCTACGGAGGTGAGCCTTGGGTGAGCTGGTGGCAGGCTGGGACACAGAGGCGGGCAGGAGGCCTCCCAGGCCCTGAATGACCACGCCGTTGTCCAGCCTGGCAGCAGCCACCATCCTGATGACCGTCTCATTGCCCACCCTTCCCCCCCCCAGGCTGGTGGTTGCGGTGGAGGAAGCCTTCATCCACATCCAGCGCCTCCAGGCCGAAGAGCAGCAGAAAGCTCCGGGGGAGGTGATGGACCCGCGGGAGGCGGCGCAGGCCATCTTCCCCTCCATGGCCCGGGCTCTGCAGAAGTACCTGCGCACCACGCGGCAGCAGCATTACCACAGCATGGAGAGCATCCTGCAGCACCTGGCCTTCTGCATCACCAACAGCATGACCCCCAAGGTGCGGCCCGGCACCGAGCTCGGCAGGCCCTGTTTGCAGCTGTGCCCAGGCGCAATGGACTCAAAGGCTCTCTAAAGCCCCGACTCACGAGAATTACCAGTTCCCACTTACTTTATATGATTTTGGTGCGGTTGTTTTTTGAAATTGCTTTTCGAGAGCCTCTAGCTTCAAGCAGAGGAAAGACTTTCACAGTAGAGGTAGCAGTTAGGGGCACTCTGGGCTCTGGAGCTGTGCTGATGCATATTCCAGCCTGGCTCCTCCCCCAATGAGCTGGTCACCTCGGGCACATCGCTATCACTTTCCTGCTCTGTAAATGGCAGCTTGCTGTAATACCTACCTCATTGGGTTGTGGTGGGAACTCAAAGAGTTCATGTGAAGTGCTTAAAACAGTGCCTGCCATATGGTAATGTCTGAGTAAATGGCTGTTCTTAGTGGCAGAAAGGATATCATCACCCCGTTAGGCATTTTGGACTTCATGGGGTTAGTTTTACTTGAGTGGTCTCTTGAATTACAAAATGAGCACACTTTAGGGAGATTGCAGGAAACAGCCATGTAGCTAAGAGAGGGGTGGGGCCGAGGAAGCAGAGTAGAGTGAGGGTTAGCAAATGACCTGTCATCACACAGATGGGGCTTCAGATCCTGGCTCCACCAGTTGATTAGGTTGTGACTTTGTAGAGGTCACGCTATATTTGTTTCCTCTTTTATAAAATGGGGATAATCGTCGCATCTCCCTGATAGGGTTGTTACGTGAAAATTATATTCAGTATGGCAACATGACATGTGGATCACATGGCAGGGAGTAAACGAGCTTGGTGTGTAGTGCACGTGGAGTGGCTTTTGGTATAAGGACCCATGTTCCTGTGCTGCCCTGTACGCGTACAGCATATGGTTGTGTTGTCTCCAGTAACAGCCCTTAGGAGAGCAATACAGAAACACTCACTTGGAATCCGTAAAGGTTTTCATATGCTTTGGCTCACTAATCCCTCTCCTAGAATCAGATACATGCACAAATAATACCAAAGGTGATTTTTGCAAAGTAATCTGGGATAACTCCAAACTGGACATAACTTAAAAATAGAACAGTGGCTTATAAATTAGGGTACATCACCTATTAAAAGTAGAAGAATCTTCGTTAGAATATGAAGTTACAAAAAACAGAATGCAAAAAAGTATGGAGAGCGTGTTGCCAATGAGTACAGTGTATCTGCATGTGTGAAGTGGTAGCTCGTACCACATAGAACAGAAGCCATAGTTTTCCTTTTCTCAAGATCTTTTGGTTTCCTGATTGCTTTCATTTTCGTTCAAAAAAACGTATACTTTTCTGAATTAAAAGTAATTGATACTTTCTCTTTGTATAGAAATCTAGGCACTAAAGAAAAATATAATGGGGGCCCCTGGGTGGTGCAGTCGGTTAAGCATCCTTCTCTTGCTTTCGGCTCAGGTCGTGTTCTCAGGGTCATGGGATTGAGCCCCGTGTCAGGCTCCACGCTCAGCACAGAGTCTGCTTGGGATTCTGTCTCTCCCTCTCCCCTTCTCCCCCATGCTCACACACGTGCTCACTCTCTCAAATAAATAAATGAATCTTTAAACAAAAGCAAAGGAAAAGGAAAATATGTGCAAAGGGAAGTTTCCATTCTCCTCCCCTAAACAGTTCTTGGTGATGAGTTGGTGTGTATGCTTTCAGAGGTGTGTGTGTGTGTGTTTAAAGCAGAAGTGGGAAAAAAGTAAACCACAAACGGGAGTTCATACCACATACACAACTTGGAAACTTACTTTCTTCACTTAAAACTACCTCTGCACTGTTTTTCCCTGTCAGTACTTCCAGATCTCTGTCATACAGATCTAATTCATTCTCTTTAATAGCTGCATCTCATCCCGCTGAATACCATGATTTGTGTAACCAGTGCTTACGACGCACATTTGGATTAACATCTTTCAGTAGTTTAAACCAGGGCTTGGCTGTTTTTGTTAATCAAGTTTTATTGGAACACAACCACACCCTTTTATTTCCATATCATCTATGGCTGCTTTCTCTCTACACAGGCTGAGTTGAGCAGTCATGACAGAATGTGGCTTGTGAAGCTGAAAATGTTTATGTTAGAGAAAAGTTTGCCAACCCCTGGTCTAAACAGTGTTGCAGCAAGTATGTTTTTCACATACATCTTTGTGCATCTGTGCAAGTATTTCCAAAGGAGAAATTTCTGGTAGAGGAACAGCTAGATCAAAGGTATAGAGCCTGCCAAATTGTCCTTCCAAGGGATGTTACTCTTTTAAACACTTCTGCCTCTGGGATACGATTCTGTTTATTTCCCCCACACACTTGACATATTGGGTGTTACCATTCTTTTTACTCATTGCCCACATAAGAGGCAAAAAAAAAAAAAAATTGTTATTTGAATTCATGTTTCTTGAATTATTAATGTGGTAGAGCATCTTTTTGTTATGTTAATTTTCTATTAATATTTATTCTATAAATTATCTTATTAATTTCAGTTTCTCATTGCTGAGTTGTTTCTTTTTCTTATGATTCATAAGAACTATTTTTGTCTTAGAAGTGTGTTTAGCCATGGCTCTGCTTTCTGCCTTAAGATCTTTTCGTTTCCTGGTTGCTTTCATTTTCGTTTAAAAAAATGTATATATGCTCACAGATAGAATATATGCTTACAGAGCAGAAATCATGTAGTTGGCGGCAGCAGTGAGGTGTGGATGGAAGGGGATACCTTGTAGAAACTGGCCTTGACCTGTGTCTAGGACCAGAGTGACAGATCCCAGTATATCCTGTCTGAATCACTGGCTCCCACTTTCTTCCCTTTTCTTACAGCTAAGTCAGCGTATTTATTGATTTAGTGCACACGCCATTGAGCTCCTATTATGTCCAGGCACATTGGAAATTCAGATTTAAAAAATAGTTCCTGCCCGCCAGGGGGTTAAATTCCAGTGCGGGGGACAGACACTCATGTCCACAGCGATCGTTAGGAAAGTAAAGGTCACCCGGGAGTCAGGCCAGTGATGATAAGCACTCAGAGGAGGGTGTGTTAATCTGCCCAGAGGTTCAGGGGGTGGTCTGAGGAGAATTGAAGGCCCAGGAGGAATAATGCATGTGGACGCCATGAGTGGGTGGGGGGTCCAAGACCTCCCACAAGCTAAGCACTGCAGGAGCAGGGGACTTGTGAGAGGGATGGGGATGTGGGCTCTGGCATCCCTCGGACCTGCCCTATGCCCACTTGATCCCACAGGAAATCACCATTGCCCACAATGGTTGGGCTTACCTTGTGCCAGTAGATGGTTAGAGGCAGCCGTGTCATCCTCGCCTCGGCCCTGTGAGGAGCTCTTACTGTCCCCATTTACAGACCGGACAAATGACTTGTCCAAAGCCACATGGCCCGTGAGTGGCGGAGCATGCATTTTTGTGCGTGCGTGCAAGTATATCCTTTTACTTGTTCAGCTTCTGGTTCCCAAGTGCCTCTCTGTGCCCGGCCCTTGCCCTGAGAAGCTTTCGGTGTGGGAGCAAGCAGGCCTACCACAGGTACAAGTGGTGACGTGCTGTGCGGCCGTGCCATGGCCGGGCTAGTGCCTCGGCAATGGCCTCCGGGCAGACAGAGGTGCCAGGCACCCCACCTACCCCCGCCTCTGGTTGGAAGTTGGCAGAGGGGAGTGAGAAAGTCCAAGGAGGCTTCCCTCCCCAACAAGGACTCCATTGGGAGGGTCTGCTGGGAATACGGCCTGATTAGCTCTGTCTTGGTTTGTTGGGAAACATTTTCATCCGCATAAGATGGGTGTGCCCCTGACATCACTGTCCTTAGCACGGGGTATTTCTTCTCTCATGGCCTTTGTCCTCCTTTTTCAGGCCTTTCTAGAACGTTACCTCAGCGCGGGCCCTACCCTGCAGTATGACAAGGAGCGCTGGCTCTCTACGCAGTGGAGACTGGTTAGTGATGAGGCTGTGACTAACGGATTGCGGGATGGAATCGTTTTCGTCCTGAAATGCTTGGACTTCAGCCTCGTGGTCAATGTGAAGAAAATTCCATTCATCATCCTCTCGGAAGAGTTCATAGACCCCAAATCTCACAAATTTGTCCTTCGCCTACAGTCTGAGACATCAGTTTAAAAGTTTTATATTTGTGGCTTTATTACAAAAAAAAAAAAAGAATATATAGAGATATATATATATGTATACCAGAAGGGCATCTTTTTTTATTATTATTCTTCATTGCTGACTGAAACTGGCAGATAATAGACCAGTATCCTTTGACCATCCGCACTTTACTTGGAAGGAAGCAGGGGATGTCCACCCTGGCAAAAAGCGACTGATAACATCTGACTTTTGTGGATGGGACTTCTCACGAAGCCGTTCCCTGGCGTTTCTGTGACAGCTGTAAACCAAAGTAGAGCAGGTGGCTCTCGGGAGCCTCGCCTTACGGCAGCTAGTCCCTGCCTTTCGTCCAGGGCCATGCCCTCCTGTTGCTTCTGGCCTGCCCCCTCGTCGACCTCCAGGGGGACGCGTCTTCATTCTGTTCCAGGAAACCAGACACGGCATGTCCACATAGGTGCTTGTGTCCATGAATGTCCAGTACCACATCACCCACAGGAGCCGCGCGCCCTTCCGCAAATGCCTGCCTTCATCTTTGTTCTTTGTTGCCTTAGGTTCTGCTGAGAGAGGTCACAGCAAAAAATGTGCACTAGCAGTTGACAGTTCTAAATGATTTCATTTTGTTTTCTCCCCCAAAGAGAAAACCTACCTGTCCTGTTTCTGACCGTTGGCCTAGGTTTGAGCAGGTGGCCCTTTCCTGACCCTGTGATGGCGCACCCGTCTCCCTCCATCCGCCCTCCCCTGCACGCACCACACCCCCACCTGGCTGGTGGTCCTGGCCAGGAAAGCCCAGCCTGCAGAGCTGCCCCGGACCCGGCTCTCCATGTGTGCTCACGGGCTCTGTGCACTGTCTCCCGTGGGTGCCATGGATTGTTTGCATAGGGAAGCATAGCATGCCAACCAGGTCGAACACAGGGACAGCAAGCCTGCCAGATTGTCCCTTTTCGGCTGCAGCGGGAGCCCCTCCCCTCCCAGTTCTCCTTCCTACTGCTCACAGGGACCCAGGGCGGGGGGGGGGGGGGGGGGGAGCTGACGCCGCGACTCAGGGACTGGCAGGTGCAGCTTGGAGTCTCTGATTTCCCAGGGAGAGAAGTCCTCACAAGCCTTCGTGGCCAAGCTGCCCTGCCAAGGGAGACCAAACAGTGCCCACTGCAGGGACAGCTACTGCTGTCTGGTCCCTGATTTCTGACCACCATCACTGTGCAACTCATGACCTCTGCCACTTACTACCAGGGAAGGGGCTGCTTTGGCGCTGGTGTTGGAAGTCCTTGTAGTTACTGGTAAAGTGGGGGAGAGGGAATGGGTAAGCAGCAGAGCTTGGGGAAAGGAAAGGTAGGGAGCCGATCTTAGGATTCTGGGGGGCGGGTGGCAAAGCTGCGGGGAAGCTCCTGTCTGTGCCTCCATTTGCCTTCCTGTATCCACGGCCAGCCTTTACAGAGTATTCGCCCTTGCTTTTCCCACGGATCGGGGGTAGCCAATCACCTCGCTTTAGACAAGGAGGACCCTGTCAGAATGCTCTTTGTGTTCGCGAGGACCCTTCCTGGTTTGTGCATTCCAAAAGTGGTGCAGTGTTTGTGTATCATTTTTTTAAATCCAAATGGGCTTTGGATATTTTTAATACACCTGTACCTGCAAAAGTAAACAGCACTCTTGACCCAACAGCCTGCAGCTCAAAAAGATGTGTTGGAACAGAAGAAAGGAGGAGTCAGTACCAGTCAGTATGGCGTGGAGCCAAGATGCGCTATGTTAACTACGTGGTTCTGTTTGTGGAAAACACATACCATGTAACCACGGTGCTTTTGTTCTTTTTAGTTTTTGAACTGGACGTTCCTTATGCTGATGATGTCTTTCTCAGGAAATATATTTTGGGAGATAGGGCAAGGGATGGTGAAAGCGTATGGGACTTTGGTTGGGTCACGGTTGTCATGCCCCAGACTAAGTGTCTCAGAGGCTTCTGCAGCAGGAGCCCAGCAGCTGGAGATGCTCTAAGTACTTCCTGTAGGTCATATGCAGAACATTTTGTTCATGAAGACACTATTCATCTGCATTCTAAAATACTGTGCTTCCAAACCCTGTCTTAAGTTACCAGGCCAGAAGGGGTTAAGATAGAGTCATTGCCTTGGTGCCTGTGTTCCTCAGCGGGGTGAAGAAAGGTTTAAATCAAGGAATTTATTTTCTCTCTACCCCCTTCTCTTTCCCCCAGTCTTTGCATAGGAGAATGTCAGACTTTCTGAAATTGTTTCGGTTTTAAGTTGGATATCGATTTTTTTACACTGACTTTGTATTGAGTCCCTTTTGAAAGAATAACAAAATAAAATGCAGGATCTTTGTATAAAGCCTTTGCATTTTCAAGATCTTAATAACTTGAGTTACTGGTGCAGTGGGAACAATGTAAATGGCATTAAAAAGATTTAGGGTTTCAGAAAAAGCTGCATCGCCCGGTCGAACACGATGCGTTTTTATTGCAGTCGTTGGAACCAACAGGCTGTTCTTTTTTAAAAGAGGGTGAGCTGCCCCAGGGCTAGTAAAATATGTGAGACTTCACAGTGGAGGACCAAGATTTCATTTGCCTTAAATGTTTATAGATTTTCTATAACTTTCCAACCTAAGTTATTAAAACGTGAATGTTAAATGTTCGGAGTAGAAGACCCTAGTGACGAGCGCATCCCCTGGTGGTGTTTTAACCGGTGGTTAACTTTGGTTCCTCAGTGTATACTTCTGAAGGTGATGATAATTCTTAATCATCCACGAACTGAATGTTAAAACGTCTGCACGCTTAGAGTTGGAAAGAACTTTAAGGTTTTATAGTTTCCCCATCCTTTGCATTTTCAGTGAAGTCAAAACACATGGTACTTTTGCTAAAGTCCATCCTAAGGTAAGCCCTTGAGAAAATGCTTGAGCAGGGTTTTGCCCGGCTGTCATCATCCCCCTTCTCCCTCTCTGTCCTTCCCTTTCGAATCTACCGACAGATAGAATTCTGTTCAGAAGTGGGTGGAGGTATGTGGCCCCCCAGGGGGGGGGTGTGCGTGCTGCATTGGGGTTCTTTGCTGGAGTTGGAGCGCCTTTTCCGTGGGGAGGTAGTGGCTGGGCTGGTGTTGGCGGGGGGGGGGGGATGAGATGAGGTGTCCCCCTCCCCTTTCACCATACTTGCGGCTTCTCTTCGTTCTGCATGCATGTATTTCGGAAAGGGCTGTAGCTCTGTGGCAAGCCCCCTGCCTGTCGGGATGGCAGACGTCCTTACCCTGCCCCTCCTCATCCCACCCCCCACCTACACCTGTGAAACCAAGAGAATCGGGTCCTTGGTTCGCACTCCCTCTGGCTGGGTCCTGCGAAGTCAGGCTCCTTCAACGGGGACGCATACTTGGTGGTGGGTATGCGTTTCCATATGTGTGTGCATGGCTCTGAGTGTAATTACCCCAGGGACGGCACGTTTGTATGTTAGCGATCTGAACATCTGTGTCGTCTGTCGCTGGTGGGTGTCCTGTCAACAGGTAACGTACGCATGTGTTCGTATGGATGAGTGTCTGTGTTTCTACCCTGTGCCCTATGGTGGAGAGATTTCCTAATGGCCCCCATCTTTTGGAAGGCTGCCAGTTTACTTCTCCCTTGGCTCCTTTATTCCTTTCCCTCCCTGACACTGGCTTCTCCCCAGGAGTAAATGGCTTTAGCATAGAAGAGTCTTCTGGAAAGCTTGACATCCTGCGGGCAATCCATTAGACTCTTTCTTGCCTTAGGACCCTGTGACGTGAAAACAGCAAGAAACAGAAAGGTCAAGCTCTGTGATAATGACTGCTCCAACTTTACTACCCTGGAAGCCTTACTGTATATTTCTCAGCATAACTTAAAAATTGAGCTTCATAAAAAAAAACATAACACTGATGACTAAAAGTAGCACAGAAATGTTAACGTAATATTTAAGTAGTCCAGCAGAGATCCTTCCTGCGATTGTAAAGTGATGTAAGTATTTCTGGTAGCGTTTATGCTTTATGGATCTTGTTACAAGAAAATAATAATAAATCACTACTGTGAATTTACTATGTAACCTTGTGGTCATATTCCATCATAAATAAAAGGTGAATTGTTCTGAAGCCCATATTACAGTTCTTGAATGGTATTCAGTGCCGTAGTGAACCGAGGTAGTTTAGACACTACCGTGAAGTTGCCATTTTGCACTTTATCCAAGTGGATGCTGAGACAATTAGATTGCAGGTCATCGTATTCTGGTCAAATGAGGAAGAGAAGGGTACCAATACACATTTACCCAGCATTGTGTGTTTGGGTGCTGTTCTAGAACGGGAAGTCCTATGAGGCAGGAAGTCCTGTGTTCTCTCAGTTGAACAGGTGAGAAAGATGACAATCAGAGAGGGAGGGACTTGTCCCAGGTCTCATGGCTAGTGAATGGGATTTCAGATCTAGCGTGTGATTCCAGCCCCTCGCTCACTGTACCCTCAGGTGCGATCTGAATGATCTGGCATTTTGGAACGTGGAGAAGGAACGTGAGGACACTTAACCTGGACTCAGAACCTGGGGTGAGGGTTCCTCCGAGGTGGTTGGTGGGGTCCCTTCTGTCCTTGCATTTTGCACCAGAGCTGTGGCCCCTGGGGAACCTCTCCATTGTGCAGGCGGATTTCTCGGGATTTCTAATGGAAAGAACTTGAGAATGCCCCTCCCCCAGAAAACCAGCCCCGCTAGCACCGCCATACCTGCTGATAGACCCAGGGGCTGTGGTTCGGCAGGCATCCTTTGCTTTTGCCCCTCTGGCCCTCCGCCCCACCCCTGCTGGCTTGGGCAGGCGGGCATCTCAGGCCTTGGGCGCAGGAAGCTGGCCAGGGACAGACCTGGCCTCTTCCGAAGCTGAGGAAGCCTCTTGCTGGTGCTCTGCTTCCCCGGTTAGGGTGGGAGAGGGACCACCTGCAGGCCCCGCCCCGGGGGGTCTGGAACGGGGGTCCCCTGGCCTCCCTCCTTGACCTGTGTGTTCTCAGCAAGCACTTGCATCCCATTGTTTCCCCCCACATTTGCCCTCATGAGTCTTAACAGAACAGACATAAAACAGAAGCCTGAAAACACGGACTTCCTCTTCTCCGAGGTCTTTAAAGTTTTGTTCTGTTGTGCACAAACTACCTTTTTCTCTCTGCTGTTCAACTTTCTGTGGAGCACAGGAAAACGGAGATGATACATCTCCGTGATACATGGCTCCTCATTTGGAATCAGGACAGATTTTCAAAGGGTAGAAAAGAAATGATAAAATGAATAAAATAGAATTTGGGGACTCTGTGAATCTCCCTTGCCAGGCCCTGTCCCATTTCTACTTAGACAACCCAAATTGCTTTGTTTCACCTGTAAAATAAATCTCTTGAATGGGTTGTTTTCGAGTCCCCCCAGTAAAACAACAGATCTCTAACATCTGAAGCAGTACCGTGAAAGGTCGCTTCCAATATGACACTAAGAATCTACAATTTATATGTCTCACAGCTTGAAAACACCAATGTTCTGTCTTAGTGGGATAAAAGTACTTACTCATCTTAAGCCTGGGGAACAAATGTGACAAACCCCAGACTTTTATATTGAGTGTCTTTTGGCACTGAAATAATATTTTCATAAAAATATTTGTCTGGTTTTGTGTTCGCTTATATTTATCGGGGCTTTCCCTTGTACCGTGAGCTTTCATTCCAAAGGAGCTGATCATTTAGGAGCTGTTAAGCAACCCTCCCCCCCAAGCCCAAAGCCTAGGAAAGCTTAATCTCTGAGGCCCAGCGACTGTTGCTCAGGGAATTAGCAATGGGACCCAGGCAGCTGGTCTGTGGGTGACAAGTCTAGTTTAACTCGCGTCATAGGGAATTTAGACAGTTGCACATTGTCACCATTCCAGGGCCCAGGTAAAAAGAGGTGGCAGTGGTTTTTCATTTGCCAGTGACCCTCAGTCACAGAAATAATGTTCACTTAATACTTTTCATCATTTTTTTATATTGTTCATTCTTAAGAAGAGAAAAAGGAACGTAAAGTTCCGACGGTGGTGGTAATTCCTTATTTTTATGATGGATTCATTGTGGGTTTTAGTTCTATAGCAGACTCCCCTGAGACCCCTGAATTATGACATTAGCCAAATGTGATTTCCAAGCAGTTGTATATGAACACAACTATTGTGGAGAGTGCAGGACGCTAGCCAGAATGAGGACGGGTGGATACTGGCTCACTGGGGTGGTCAACATAACTCGCCTTGTGAATAACCAGTTCCTCAACCAAGATGCTAGAGAGAAGGCCAAGGACACCTGAATCAGGTCTTCTTCAGAGAAGTTCATTGGACAATTGCTTTTGTGTTGAAAGAACTTTTCACTTCTGGAATTCGAACCCAGAAAGTTCAGTGACAAAACCATCTGTCTCTATCTGAAGGAATCAGCACTGTTTGTGCAAAGATGTGACCAGAGGTCTTTGTGGTCTTTCTTAGTAGTTAATAGTGCACTTTGTAACCAGGAGGGGCAGTTCTGCTCATCAGTCTCTACTTGGGTCACCATATATGTAGGAGAAAGTCTTGAGTATGAATACCGGCATAAGTGGGTAGCAGGCTCTGTTGAGGCATTTCAAACATCTAAATGAATGACTCTACCAGCAACCATCTGCGCAAGCACGTTTACGAACGTTCATAAGGTGTTTGCTATGAAATGTCTTCTCATAGTAATGTCCATCAATAACAATGTTAGCATTTACAACTGTGTACCTGGCAGCCAAGTTACTTGGTCCCCTTTTGGGTCTCCCGTCCCAATTAACTGTAAAACATTTTACATGTTACATTTTTTTTATACTGTACAACTTGAAAAATAAACTGAAATCCCAATTTGTATTTTGCTTCTTTTTTCATGTGATTATTTCAATCTAAAAAGTTGTTTGCTTTTTTTAGGGAGTGTTTTCACTCTTGCATAATTTTGATACCCGCTTAAAGGCGTCAAGGGGCGCCTGGGGCGGGGGCGCTGAGTCAGTTAAGCGTTTGACTCTTGGTTTCCGCTCGTGTCACGATCTCAGGGTCCTGGGATTGAGACCTGCGCTGGGCTCCGCGTTTAGCAGGGAGTCCGCTTGAGATTCTCTCTCCCTCTGCCCCTCCCATTCATTCTGTCTCTCCCTCTCTCTCAAGTAAATAAATAAATCTTTTTTTAAAAAAAGACAATCTGTCAAGTTTCTATGAAAACCAAGATAATTATGATAGATTGAATCAGAAAGTGGATTGTCATTGTAACGAAAACTGTTGTAATCATTTTATGCTGAGAGAGTGCTCAGAGAATGTTTTAAATGAATAGATTACTGAAAATTAAAATCTTAGGCTCTACAAATGAAGATGAAATGGGCTTTTTGAATAAATCAGCAAGTGAATAAAGATCTTTGAATCAAGTAAGGAGGAAGAAAAGTGTCAGACCCTGGATTTGTGAGGGGGTGAATACTGGATTGTTTTGGTGAGTGGCTTGGTAATTCAATTTTAAGTATTGACTGATTTAAAAATAGTTTTTAAATCAGTTTTAAATAGTTTTAAAAGTTCAAGTTCCTTTTATTTAAAAGGAACTTGAAAATATGACAAATGTTGGGGTGGGATGGGGGCATCTGGCTGGCTCAGTCGGTACAGCATGCGACTCTTGACCTCAGGGTCATGAGTTCAAGCCCTACATTGGGTGTGGAGCCTACTTAAAATTAATTTAAAAAAAAGAAATGTTGGAACTTGCCTTCTGCTACACTCAGCTGTTTTTTTTTTTTTTTTTTATCTGATAGCACATAAATTCTTACCTATTCCATGGACAGGGGCTAGAGAAAGCAATTGATTTGAAGATTCATTGTATAGATTATCGATAAGCTCTGTTTCTCTGCGCTATCAGCCACGATGTGCATTATTTATATCTGCACAAGCAAACCCTGCCAGGGAAAAGATTCGAGTAATCTGCAGACATAAACCAAGGACTCTTCTCTTTCTCATTCATTACCTGTCATACAGCTAGAGTGTTTTGGAAGAGTTTTCAGATGACCAGATGATAAACGATCAGATTATGGAAGTGGAGTGAGGATAGCAGGATGGCACCAATTAAGTCACTGCCTGCCCACCCAGTGCCGGAGATGGGCCCCCAGCAGTGGCATAGCAAAGGCCAGTATCCCAGCTTCCAGAGAGACTTGGCAATTCTCTGTTGGTGTCAACATGTCATGCAAGCATCTTCTAGTCCTTCAGGTTAATGTGGACATGGAAAAAAAAAAAAACAACTACTCGACCTTTGGGCGTGTTCTCTGTACTGACATCTGAATGTGTAACAGGTTCTGAGAAGTGGTAATAGTTCAGACAAAATGATGATGACCCAAGGTACTTTAAACATTTTCCTTTTCTAGATGTTTGCTCAGGCCTCTGATCTCACCCACTCATTTTGCCTTCTGGAATCCGTATGTGCTAAACAAGCCTCAAGCGTCCATTGATTGAATGTTTGAGTGAATGAGGGAATGAGGATGGCACACTCAGCACGGAAGCTACCACCTATAACCTAAACATATATGATTATTTTAGGGGGGATCACTGAGATTTTGCAGGATCCTAGGGTTAATAGTAAGAATTGTAGCATCACTACTCTGAAGAGTTCAGATTGGTAAAATACCAGATTAATTCAAAAGAGGTTTTTAATTTACCTTGCAAACATTTGGGCCTGCAGATACATTAAAATAAATGAACGGGCACTTGGGTGGCTGTGGGCATTCTGTTCCCAGAGAGTAGGGCCTGGGACTTCTGCTGTCATCCCCATGCTGCTTTGCTTGCCATCATGATGCCTATATTTCTAGGAGACTTTGCTGACCTGAGTAAAGAACACCGCGCATTAGAAACTCCTCACAGAGCCAAAGAGATTTTGTGCTCCATTTTTTTTTTTTATAATCCCAATTTGCTGTTCTAAGCAGATCTGAACAGATGATACCATTGCCAAAAAGGTCCTGATTGACTTATGATAATCACTAGCATATTTTTAATGGTACTAATAGCTTTTGATAATCACTAGCACATTCTTAATGGTATTAATCACTGTTAAATTTGCTTTACATAGGGCTTAGTGAGTACTTAGTCAAACAAGTTTACTAAGAACCTCTCAGAATTTAGGCACTGAGAAGTAGAACAGAATCCACTAAAGTCTTTTCCCTAAGCTTGCTTTCAGACTAATAGGGGGAAGAAGATGTACATGTGTGATAAATTGTAATTTCTGTAAGAGAGCTTTGTACACAGTACAGTGAGGGCTCAGCGGGTGAGGTGGCCAATTCCCCTGGGGTATGACTGGAAGAGTCACAGAATGTACCTTACTTCACACTTCAGGTAATATAGTGGGGAGTTTGCCAGGCAGGCACAGATGGGAAAGGACAGACATTCTAGTAGATGGAATAGCACGAGCCAAGGCTTGGTGGTGTTCAGCAGCCAGGCAGCTTCTACCGACTTCTGGTTCTAAGAGTAGAGGAGGCAGGTGGCTGGGAGGCATTGTGAGAGATGAGGCTGGAAAGGTGGACAAAAGGCAGCTTACGCAGACCTTGAGTGCCCCGCGAAGGAAATTGGCTTTTAGCAATTACATTCTACACCTGACCCCCTAGCCTGGTGCCAGGGGTGCTGACCCAATTTCTGCTAAAATAACAGCTGGGTGCTATAATCCCAAATGAGGCATGTGGACACCCTAATTCCAAGACAGATCCTCCATGTACGCAGCAGAAATTGCCCCATTCAGTCCGATGCTTTCCTAATCCAAGAGCCCAGGCATCGCCAGCATTAGCATCAGCCCTACTCAGACTTTGCTCTCGTCACAGGGAGGAGAGACACTTCAAGGACTTCCGGTTTTACAAGGCCTATCCCATTGTTCCTCCTCCCCAGCTTCCCACCACACGGCCCAGCTCTGCATTCGGCAGTCAACAACCTTTCCGTTCATAGCTCACTCTTTGGCCTCTTTGTCTTAAAAAAAAAATTTTTTTAACACCTACTGGGAATAGAAAACCATTGAAGAATTCTAAGCATGTGTGTGACATGATCAGCTTCTCATTTTAGAAAGATCACTTGATTGCAGCATGCAGTCTGGATGGGAGATAGGAGAGCAGCTGGAACCTTGCAGCAAGCCGGTTGAGAGACCATAAAGCCTCAGTTACACAGGAAGTGTGGGCGCAGAGGGGAGCACAGCCCCTGCTCCCTATTCAATGCAGAAGCAAGACACGGCGTAATGGCTCTAAGGCTTCTGGCTTGAGCATGTCAGAGGGGGGATGTCTCCTCCCTGCTCCTCCACTTCTATGAAGAAGGATCTTTTCCTGACCGCTGCTGGCCTTTTGCCTAAACCTTACTCCCATCCAGAGATAGAGTGAGTTACCTGGTTAGTGGACAACAGCCCTTTGTCCGTGTTTCTTGGGGTGAAGTTCTTGGGGTGAAGTGATTATTGAAGGTCCGGTTTTTTTCTCCTCCCTTCCATCCTTGCCCACTAAGCAGCAAGAGCCTGGGTCCACTCTACAAGTCTGATTCCCTTGGCTGGCCTGCAATTGGAGGTAGGAAGCTGGGAAGCCCAATTTCCTCATCTCTAGTCTCCAAATTGCTGTTTTTCTATGATAATGGAGATTATTAATTATTATTATTAATTATTAATGTTGCACTGTTGACTTCTTGACCTAATTTTGGGGAGATCTTTAAACCCCAAAGCCGTGTTTGTCTGAGGTCCCTATGGGAGCTCCAGATGAAGCTGTTCAGGAGAGACAGTTGGGGTGAGGGCTTTGGAAACACGAGAGCCTGGCTAGAGACAGATGATGTTGGTAACCATGGGCTGGGTGAGATGACTGGGGGAGTGGATGAGCTTTGGTCTCTGCCCTGGCTTTGTGTCAGTCCCTGGTGACCATTTCTAAAATACAGATGGTCAGGCCCCAGCTCTGGAGGTGGCATGTCACGGTATCTGGGCTGGTGAGAGTCATCTGTGTTTTCTAAATAAGCTCAGCAGACAGTGTTCTGATGCTCACTGAGCAAGGCTGAGACACCCTGGTGAGAGTGGGAAGTTGGAGGGCAGAGCCCCAGGACCCATCTGCACTTAGGAAGCGTGTATGTGTCTGCATGTATCAGAGATTGTTGATCAAAAGCTACTTAGTAATGATCTATGACAAGTGACATTATTACCAGTGTGGGCTTCTTGCATTATAGGAACTAGGGCCTAGACAGTACACAGCCTTATTGTGGAGAAGACAAGCTTGTCTCTAGTTATGTTATTTTTTAAAAATACACTGAGGGGGGTGCCCCTCGGTAGCCCAATCAGTTGGGCATCTGACTCTTGGTTTTGGCTCAGGTTGTGATCTCCGGGTCCTGGGATCAGGCCCCACATCGGGCTCCATGCTCAGCAAGGCCTCCGCTTCTCCCTTTCCCTCTCCTCCTCCCCCCTCTCAAATAAACAAACAAACAAATAAATGAAATCTTTTTAAAAATACACTGAAAATGTGCATTTTTTAAAAGATTTTTATTTATTTGACAGAGCTAAAGAACACAAGCAGGGGGAACAATAGAAGGAGAGGGAGAAGCAGACTCCCCACCGAGCAGGGAGCCCGGTGCAGGGCTCGATCCCGGGACCCTGGGATCATGACCTGAGCTGAAGGCACATGCTTAACCATCTGAGCCATCCAAGCGCCCCATGATTATAACTTCTTGATAACACAGTGGTTTTGTTTTGTTTTTTTTTTCCCAACAGGATGGCCAGACCTTGCAGTTCTAATTAGCCTCCATTTCCAATGTGGGATAAGGTGATTATGCCCTCCAGAGGAAAAGAGAAAGAGTATCTTGGCGTAAGCCATGAAAAGGATTATGGGAAATTCACTTGAGTCCATCTCAGGACTCTATCTGAGGAAAAGAAATGGAATCCTTTGATTGATGAAGGAATTTAATTTCATCTAAATCCTTGATTTAGTATAAAAATGGGGTTACAATTATACTCCTTTAAAGTGTTTGTGTGACCCTGGGAAAATTACTTGGGCCCTCTGCATCTTAGTCTCCTCATCTGTAAAATGGGGATAATAACAAGACTTACTTCATAAGAGCTTTGTAAGGATTAAATGACATAATACATGTAAAGCACATAGCCTAGTGCTCCAGGCACATGCCAAACATTCAATAAATACGAGCTTAAAAAGGTTTAGACCAATAACTAAACAGCACTACTACTCACAAATAGTACTAGCTTACCACTCTGTGCTTCTGACATGGGAGTACCACAACATGATTTAACTTGATGTGTATTACTCAGGCCTCCAGGAACAAGGGAATTTTCCTGGGCTGGAGAATAGACACTTTCATGACAGACCACATTCCTTGGCTATTTGAAAGATTAGCTTCAAAGATTGCTTTGAAAATGTACCTCCCAAGAGCTTATTAGAGGTGTGTTTGGATCTGGCTAGATGGCAGCATAGTCCAGCTTGGGAATTGTCTGCCTGGCTTTGTGAGGGGGAGAAATAAAAATAAGGAGGCCTTGTAAGCATTGTTATCCAACAGTACTGGGGAATTCTAGGTACTCTGCTTAATCAATTATTCACCCATCAATTCAATAAATGAATATCTACTTTGTGCTGGACAAAGTGCTAGCTGCTGAGGATACAAAGATAAATAAATCCCTTGCCTCCAACAAGCCTACAATTTAGCGAAAGGACAGACAGGTAAACATGTACTACAATTTAAAGGACAATTTCCACAATTGGGGGTATGCGCAAAATGCCATGGTTGCAGAGGGGAAGGGGGCCCCTTCGGATCACATAGACAATTGGATACGTGGTGATATCGCTCTTCCAATCTGGGACACCATGAAGAGAAGGAGAATTTAGTGGAGAAGGTAATGAGTTGGGGTTTTGCTCTGTTGTTTGAATTGCTTGTGCAACCTCCAAACCAAGATGAACGAGTGGATCTAAAACTAAGGGAGTGGTCAAGGTTGGAGCCCCAGACTTGGAGGTCATTAGCGCACAAGTGGTAGCTGATGGGCATGGATGATGGTACCTTGGAAGAATGTTAAAGTAGAGAGATACTGTGAAACACTATCATTCAAAGGGCCAGCGGAGGAAGAGGGGCCAGAAAGGAAAACAGAAGGAACAGAGAGGTAGGAGAGGAACCAAGAGCGAATGAGCAGGATTGGAAAAACCAAGAGAGGATTTTTAAGATAGTCTCAATATTTTCAAAGTATAAGTTTAATGACAGAATTAATTGGCTACTATTCCATAAAAGGATTACTCTATTTCCGAAGAATTTGCACAGTGTCTTACACGTGTTAAAAGGTTGAGAAAATAAATTAGAACATGATAATGCAAACTTAATGCTAAAACTACCGAGCACAACGTAACTTCTAGATCGTTTGGAAGGCACTTTGGGATTTTCTCAGTGCCTCAGGGCACCGTTATGAACTCTAGCTATTGTCCTGCTCAAGTGTGGGAGGGCTGACGAATGGAGCATTGATTGACCTCTGGATAAACCAAATTTCACTCCCAGTGGGAGGGCTCACTAGCAGCAACAGAAAAGTGTATCCAGATCCCAGCGCAGGCTAGGAAGCCAGCTGACTCAATCAGGGGCATGAACCCAGCAGAAAAGATTAAAAAGCTTTAATCCTTCCAGTTTCCCCCACTCCCTTGCATATAATGTGAGACTTGTCAGTAAAGGGAAGTTCAGAAAGCAAATCAACCTCCCATCCCATATCCTAATGTCCTAGAAATGATTGTTACGTCTGTACACATGGGTTTCAAGGCCTCCCGATAGCTGTCCAAATACTTGGATCTGAGTTCATAATGGTGTGACATACACTTGAAATAATAAGTTTAATAGAGCCAAGAGAACCCGATTTAGAAACTTGTTTCTAAGACTGAGCCTTTCCTAAGAGGGAACCTCTTGCCTTAAGGAGGGATCGTCACTGATGTTCTAGGCACGCGGGCTAAATGAATTAATCTTCGGTCTCCCTGGGCTCTGACTGTAAGGTCACTCTATGCTTTCAGTTTGCCAGCTATCAATTCTGTTACTGTCACATCAAAGACAACAAGTAAACTTGAGTCGGGGTTTCAGGGGATTATTGTCCCCAGACCGCCAGATTCCGGCACTGCCATGACCACTGATGGTCTGGCAAAGAACGAGAGCTTTTCTGAGACAATCAAGACAGTCCACATGGGAATAATTCTCCAATTGTCCTTGCTGAGTGGGATTACTGGGTTTAGAGGCATTTTTGCTGAATGGTACAGCTCCCGATGAGAAGGGGGTGGGAGAAGGGATGGGAAAGGGGAAGGAGCTGATGGGAGTGGGCCGGCGCTGCTTGCCACCCCCCCCCCCCCCCCCGTCTGAATGGTAGTGGGCCGCTGTGATTGTGCTTTCATCCACCATTCAGAGTCAGGCTACTCATCATCATCATCGCTGTCGTCATTAGACTCCTCGTCAGAATCATTGCCATCGTCATCTTCATTCTCATCATCATCCTCGTCATCCCCATCTTCATTGTCATCATCTTCAGTGTTTATCTTTCCGGAAAGCACATCCTCGATCCAGTCCTCCAGCTCCTCGGCCGTGGGCAGGTCATCATCATCAGGGATCTCCATCCAGACACTGTCAGCCTGCAGCGAGGGACCGAGTGAGCAAGTGCTGGAAGGCCCAGCCAGACCAGAGGGTTCCAAGCAGCCGGGCCCGGCCATCAGGAACATGTGCACACTGTTTCGTGGGAATGCCTCAGTGCAGAATGCTATGTGTAGCAGCCCGCTCGTGCAATGTCAAGGGAAACGTGTCTTCCATTGTGTGTGCACGTGTGTGTGTGCAATTTTCCCCCAGAGGTCTCTGGAGAAGGAGAGTGGGTATGGAGGCAAGGCTGTGGAGGGTTGGCAGGGGAATGGGCGAGGCCCAGCACACTAGGCCCAGCAGCTGCCCCAACCAGAGATGCCACCCCCCCGACCACTCACCCCGAATTTCATCCTTGCCTTCCCACCCTAGATTGGTTCCTCCAGATCAAAGCACTGCCTGGAAGAGACCCTCCCCACCCTAACCTGCCTGCCTCCTGATCCCCACCATTAGGTTGATACCGTGGAAAGTGCTGGGAGGTGGGAGGTAGCCCAGGATTGGGGCAGTTCCCAGGGGGACTGAAATCAAGTATTATTGTGAATCATAACTATATTTGCACTGTTTTTTCTTTTCCTTCTGATTTCATGAGCGTATCTACAAGATACCTATATACCTATATAATAACAACAAACATGTACATGACATTCTGGTAGGATAGCCATGAAACTATCACCAATGTTTCCCTCTGGGAATGGGACTAGGAAAGGGATCAGGGCAGTGGGAAATACTTTTGCTGTTCACCTTAGAGTCTACTGTTTTACTTACAAATGTTTTAACTGGAGTAAATTTTAGAAAGTATTAATTATTATTATTAGTTTAAAATGCAGTGTACAGAATAAATAAACGTAGAATTCCCCAGGGGACCGAAAGCCTACCAACAGGATAACAGGACATGCTAACTGGCCCCATTCGCAAGCATTTCCACCACAATTAATTATGGCTCTAATGACTTCTCTGGGACCATCTCTTTCTGTCCGTTATTTGCTCATTATCTATTGTATCTGTCTCCCCTTCTGTTTTGTTACGGTGGAGTTGTATCAGCCACAGAGAGCGAGGTCTAAAATTCCTCATGCTCTGCCAGTCCACCACACCAGCTTTTCCCACCCTCACTCAGTTCAAGTGTGTCTGCATGGTGAGGAGGGGCCCCTCCTCCTCCTTCATGATCTTCCTCCTGCCCCCTCCCTGGCAGCACCCCCTCCCCTCCCCACAGTCACCCATTGTGCAATAGCAGCTTCCCACGTGGGTTCTTTTGTGTAAAAAAGAATTTGTTGTTGGGCTTTAGGAGAAAATACAGGACAGTTTACTTGGATGGAAAGTTCCAAATAGTAAAACGGGACGGGCTGGCCCCATAAGCAAGGAAACGTGCCTATGCCTTTCCCAGGAAGTGCCCATGGAAGACAATCCTGAAGCCATGGATTGGGACTGGCTCAGAGACTAGGCTGGGGTCACACTGGCAAGTTTCCTGAGCTTGGGCAGGGCCGAGGGTCCTGCTCATTGCAGGGGAGGCTAGACTCCTATACATGGCATCACAGTCTGGGCTGCATGGCAGAAAACAGGACAAGCTGAGGGTGACTGGTGAGCAAGCATTCATGGGGTATACTCACATCTGTCACATTCACCACCCCAATCTGTGGCTTGAATAGATCAATCTTGAAGGTCTTCTCCCAATAGGCAACGAGCTGAAGCAATGAACAATGAGATTAGACAGCCGACAGAGGGCATTCCTGGTCAAAGCCACGTTTTGTGGCTGGATCCACCTGCCATCCCATCATAGGTCACCATTGCTTAAAGTTCTTCAAAACAGCTGTGGGCACTTCAGAAACTGAAGGCTTGGCCTCAGCCCTCAAGCACTTGATAAGTATGAAAAAAGGAGTTCATAACACCAACTATGAAAACATGTAATATAAAAGCTTCTACAGCTGTAAGGAAGAATATTATAGAGATGGTCCAATGTCGGTTCCCAAATGACTGTTTGGGAATTTTATAGTTTATGTGTGGTGAGAGAGCCATTTTCCTCCACCTCTCTTTCAATCTCCCATTTAAAAATCCCTTACCCTGATCCACTCAGATCCACGGATCCACGAGGTGGCTGGGAAGACTGGGAAGTGTCATGCAAATAAAGGGTTTTTTGGGGTTTTTTTTTTTGTTTTTTTCCGTTCACTAGGCTTGGAATCCACAGGAACTAATCTCTGACTGGGGCGAGACTAAAGGAGTCAGGGGCCATGGGGCTAAGCAATGCAAATGTTCAGTGGCAGAAAGTCTCCAAGGCAAATATATGGCCTGATGGGGACCAGAGATAGTAGGAACCTGGAAATCTGAACAATCTGAAGATTTCTCTTTTGTAAAAACCAAGGCAAACAAACAAATAGAATAGATTGGGACAACTGCAGACCATCTGCAAGCTTGCATAACAAAACAGTCCAGGTAAACTCAAAATACTGCCAGGCAGAGGCTAACTAAAAAGTTATAGTAGGGGCCGCCTGGGTGGTCCAGTCGGTTAAGCGTCTGCCTTTGGCTCAGGTCATGATCCCAGGGTCCTGGGATGGAGTCCTGCATCGGGCTCCCTGCTCAGCAGGGAGCCTGCTTCTCCCTCTCCCTCTGCCCCTTGTTCATGCACTCTCTCAAATAAATAACATCTTTTAAAAAAAAAAGTTATAGTATTTAGGGTCTTATGAGGTCATGACTTTGTTATGATTACCCAGAATAATGACATTGGCTTCAGATGCCATGAAAGTCTCTGCCTCTGACTTATTCTGTATATAAGATTGGATTTCAGGACCCTTGAAATCATTAAACTCCCTCAATTTTGACTATTTAATCATGATGTGATCAGTCAGGTCCTACGCAACAAATGCTAATTCCCGGAAGAAGAGAAGTTATCATTTATAACCAAATGATAACTAAACTTGTACTGATTACCAGCAGTTAGCTCAAGCTAAAGTCTATTGACTGACTAGTAGATAAATCTTTGGCATCAGACAGACCTGGGTTGGAATATCATATCTCCCACTTAGTAGCTTTAACCTTGACAGCAGTTATTGTTTTATTTGTCAGATAGGGATTCTGACAGTTCCTACTTCACAGGGTTGGTGGGAGGGTTCGATGAGATGGTGCCTGTGAAGAATTTACTATAGTTACAGGCATACAATATATTAGCTACATCCATTGTCATCACCACTGGGCTCCTGTACCATACAAATTCTGTTTATTCTCTTTAAAATTAAGTATATAATCAAGGCTTTCTGGCTATTGATCGCTGGCACTAGCAAGAGTTTGGACTTTAAGTTTCTTACACATTCAGCGTGCTAGGACCTGGGAGAACACAATGCATTCGAGACAGGGTCTCTGCCCTCCGAGAGGCTACTCCTTCCTTCCATGAAGTTCTTCAGTCTATGCAAAATGGTCAAGTGTGATTTTTATTACTTATCAACTCAGGTTGCCTGAGAATGATGGTCCCCTCCCAGAACATGAAAGAGGCTGTAGCAAGGGAGGTAGTGGGACAAGGGACAGAAATGGAAGTGCTAGCAGAAGAATATCATCACCCAGCTCACTTGTGTGGGTGGCTCAGATCCCTGGTCTCTAGGGAGTGAGAATGGTGGGTGTCAGCACCAGCACCAGCTATATGTTGCCCCACAATGTTGCCAAGGTCTTCCATGTTGCATAGGGGTGGTCACTGTGTTTCTGCACATGCTTCTCCTATTTCACACCCTCCTTCATGCTTCCGGGTCTCACACTGAACACACACTCACCAGAGGAAAGTCATCCGGGTCAATCCACACGATGCTCAGGTCAGGGTTGTCGGTGTTGTCCCTGGCAACCTGTTTCAGGATTTCCAGGAACTCGTAGCCATCTGAAGCAGGATTCGAGAAATCTGAGTAACCCCTGCACATACATGGCTTCCAGCATGAGGAGCAGGGAGTGGTTTTTCCACGAGGGTTTCTTAGGCCATTTGGTGCATACCCTCAATTATAGGATTATTCTATAAAATGGGTCAGATGAGAACTCCAGCCACAAAGCAGCTTACTCAAAGGAAGCAATAAAAATTTTAAATAAAAAAATATTAAAAGTTCACAGGGAAGTGGCTGGTTCTTAACTCAAAGCCCGGCTCAATTTGCTGATCTGCATGTGAAAACTGACCGGTCTTGAGTCAGCCAGGTGCAATCCCAGATCAGAAGAACCCCTGCCTGGTCCTCAGTGTTCTGTGCCCTCTCTTGAAACCAATAATTTGCTATCCCTCAGAGCTCTACAAACCAAGAACATGTAGCCTGGACACTTAGTCTTCTGCAACCCGGAATTTCTAAAACCTTCAAACGAAGCTTCTGATTTATAGCTGGTTTCATAGCTTTGAGATAGTAAATGGCGTTTCCCTCCCTCTCTCACCATTTCCTGGTATGGTCTGCCCTCCCTCTCCTCAGGCATCAGCATTTATGGCCCCCAGGGGAGGGGTGATTCATAAGAAAAGCAGAGACAAGCCTTGTGAGCCTCAAGAACACAATTTTTTTTTAATTAAAAAAAAATTAAAGCCTAAACCTTTAAGGACTGGGAGCATAAAATTTATACCATAAACACAAAGTTTTGGAAGAACGTTTAGTAAGAGAAAGCACACCCTAAACCCTCAGCATCCCCACCCCACTCCGAGCTAAAAACAAAGATTCTGGAAAGTCCCTGAGAAGAAGCTCTGTGCCTGTGTGTTAAGTGTGTGTGCGTGTGTGTGTGTGCGCACAGAGGCACGCCAGTGTGCACATGTGTGTCCACATACAGAAACGCCACCGTTCCAGGGGATCTCAGAGCATAGGGCATCCATGCTTTGTTTCAGAATGAAACTCTGGGAAATGGAAAGGCCCCAGAATCTCTTGGAGAACACCTCGGTGCTGGAGCATGAGGGCAGAAAAGTCTGCCAGGAGGCCCCACCGGTTCTCTGTTGCTCTGAAGAACATGGGTGAAGCCACAGTTGGGATGGACAGGACCAGTGGTGACCTGCTGGGAACAAGGGCTAGAGGCCACACAGAACCACAGCAGACTCCGACCAGATGTATCCCCCACCTGTCTATGCCTGAGAAGCAGCGAGACACCGGACCTTTAGGGATCGTGGGGTGAGAGTGGGGGCCATCCATGGGACCAGACCCAGTTCCCACTGGGTACGTTACAGGTTTGATTCTAGAGTGTAAAGTTACATTTCTGGCTTGACTGAACGTGTGGCCTGAAATGTACACCTTCTCTACCAGGAACTTCACCACCTGCCTCGGAATTCCGTCCGGCAACTGCCCTTTTGTTATAAAGGTTTCTTCTTTTGCCCAGGGTCCCCACCACTATGAGCCCTTCTGTTTAACAAGTCTCTCCTCTCCCCAGGAGCTCTAGCCTTTGTTTGGCTACTTGCGGCCCCTGGGTAAAGGTTTTTCTCTGCATTTCCTCATTCCTGTACATTCCAGGCGGAATGCATGCCATTCTTGGCAGTTCTGCTTTGAGTGGGTGTAGTCACTTCCAATGTCGCCAACACGGACTGCTAACTGTAGATCCAGACTGGGCCCCCTCAGGCCTTGCTACCTGGAAAGCAGAGCTACTGCTCGGAAAGAAGAGGCCACAGCCCCTTCCTGCAGAGATGTCCTCTGCCTGCGTGATTTTTCCATCTCTTTCTGAATTACAGGTTTCCTCTGATATCCAAAAGTAGAACATTCCTAAGAACCAAAATATTGTAAAGTGAAGAAGCAATAACATGTCATAAAATAAAAAATCCTCTTCGGACTTCTTTTCATCAGCAAAAACAGGTACTAATGTAGGTATTCTGTAAAAGCGAAGTGATGTAATGAGAACGTCGTGAGAGCGAGGGAAAGCTGTGTATCACGAGTCACCGTGTATGATGGACACTTGGGGTGAATAGGGGCACAGGCTTTGGAGTTCATTATCATTGTGGGGATTGGGTGGAGTTGAGGTTGGGGGATATTACTCCTGCCGCCTCTGGGTCCCCCTTCTCTGGGCAGAACAGGGCATCTGTGGGTTATGTATTATAAAGCATAGACCACAATAGGGAATTCTCTAAAACACTTTCCACGACTACTTTCAGTAAGCCAGAAGGAAGAACTCTGGAAGGTGAGAACCAAATTTAAAAGTGAACTTGACAAATCAGAAATTCATGAAGAGGATAAAATTCAACGACACAGACCCTGAGTCACGTAGAAAGTAAATCTGAGGTGCAAAAGACAGACTCGCGTAAAGGGAGGGAAGAAGTCGTCTAGGCACCATATTGTAAAGGGACAAAGGTGTCCTCAGTACTATAGCTGAACACGCAAGACAGCACTATAGGTTTCTGATGGAAAACCCCACAGAATGTTGGAACTAATGAAAAGGAAAGCTACATACAGGAACCTTTTCTACTCTACGTGCTAGAGCAGATTTGGAGATAAAAAGGAAAAGATAGAAGGAATAAAAATTGGGTTCTGCTAGAAAAATCTCAATGAGTGGCAGTTTTTATGTAAACAAGAGAAGTCAAAATTTTCGCTTAGTGCTTAATTTTAGGAATACAAAAGGTTTTTGTGTCTACAGAGAAGTAAGGAAAACTCAAAAAACATTCACGGAATACATCGATAAATGAGGCTGTCATTAAGGCAAGAGAAACCTCATCCAGATCCAAGGACAGCTTTTCGACTTTCAGGATGACAAATTCCATAATGGACATAATCCTTCTGCATTCCTGGGTATTTTCAAGAACAGAACAGGGGCGAGCAACCCAGCATGACACTTAAACACACAGACCCGTGGGGCAAACAACCTTGGTCCAAATCCTGGTTCTGCCATTTTGAGTGTGACTTCGGGCAAGTTATTTAAGTCTTGGTTCCTCATCTGTAAAATTGGAATGATGATAATAAAAGTACCTATTTCATAAGGTTGGCTGTAGGTTACATGAGTTAGTACTTCTAAATCCCTAGACACAGAGTAAGCTTTAGCCATCATTCCTAAAGGATCTGGATTTTTCTGCCTGAATACAAGGAACCTGGCCATTCATCTCTCCTTTTAGGGCATGGGTAATAAATACAATGATCTGGGCACAAGCAGTGTTATCGATACAGTCTTGGCCCCACACGGTAGAGAAGACAGGCTCGTAGGAAGTCACGCCAGGAGATGGTATGTCATGGGGTGGTTCCTTCTGGCCCCTGCTCATGATTCTGTGGACTGAAGGCCTCAGGGATGGCTGTGCCAGCAGATGTGACTATGAGAACCTTGCTTCATATGTGGGTTAGAATTAGTTTTAATTCCTTTGTTTTAAAGGCATTAAGCTAACTTGGATATTCCTGATTCAAGGTTCACAAGCCTGACAGATTATCTCCCCTTATATTCCCAGCCTTGGATGTAGACCTGCTGGAATGGATTCTCCTGCATCTGGGAAAGCTGAGTTAAGGCAGCTAAACTGGTCTCCCAGGTATTTAGTTGCTAAAAATTGCGAGTTTACAAGTTCAATTTCCTCTTAGGGAGAGCTTCTGTTTCTTTGTAAAACAGGTGCCCAGGCAGGTGTCTTGGAAAAGGGAAACAGCCACTGTGGACTCTCCCTTTTGGACCAGGAAGGCAGGTGCAGGAAGCCATATTTCACTTTTATAATTCAGTGTAAAGCCCAAGATGAGTCCACAATTGCAATTGCATGAATGAATGGATGGATTTGAAACGGATAAATGTTTCCTTTATCAGTGATGCACTAAGCTTAGAGGCCTTTAAGATTGTGGCCATGTATCTTTCAGAAGGAAAAGTCCATAATTAAAAAAAAAAAGCTAGATTAAAAAAAAAAAGGAGGAAATATTATTCCGTGATTTGGGGGCTAGCAATTATTTAGCCACCGAAACTAGAGGACTTGTCAGAGCATTTAATCTTCACATCTAGTCCCGATGGAGTCAGGAAGATTTTCGTTTTTCCATTTCAAAGAGGATGGAGTTGAGACACGGGAGAGTATGTGGCTTGCCCGGCATCACATGGGAGCAAGTGGCAGAGCTAGGATTCTCAGGTCTTCGGTCAGCACGTCTAGAACCATCAAGTGGCAGAGCTAGGATTCTAACTCAGTTCTTTGGTCTGCTCGTCTAGAACCATCTCCACAATCACTTTCCCTCCTAGGTCTTGGCCCTCCTACCAACGCTCTTGCCATCTTCCTTCCTCAAGGTTGTGCTTGAGATTTGTGAGCTGAGTGGGAAAGCTTCCATAGGAGGGAAGCAAGGGGCTCAAGAAGGCAGTGAGGGGGCAGCACCCTCTGGAGGACGGAGCCCCCCCACCCCTTCTATCCGTGCCGCTGAGCACCATCCTCCTCCCGGCCACACTGTGTTGCGTTGGTTAACTCAGCGAAGTCCCTAAGTGACTGGAGTCTCAGAGATCGACCTAAATAAAGAAGAGGGACCCAGTGTGCTGTGTGGACCAGGACTCGCTCCCTGCCACACGGGCTTGGGACCTGAAGTCCCACGACCCAGGGCTGAGGGCTGCTGTGGAGCCAGGTTTCCCACGGCGAGCAAGAGGCCTCTGGGAATCACATCTCTGTGGGAGGGGAAACCGGTGATTATGCTCTCCTCCTTCCCAGGCAGGGAGGATCTGGTGACAATGAGGCTGCACCAAGCCCTGGGGGACCAGTTCCAGGCCAGTCACAGCCCTGTCAGGAGCCAGGGCCGGGTCCGGGAGGGATGTGGGTATCTCAGGGCGCAGCCTACGGCCTGGGAGCCTGGGCTTGAATCCCAGTTCCACCACTTATTAACTATGTGACCTGGTGACATTATTTAACTTCTCCATAACCCTGTTTCCTCATCTGTACGTCAGGGAAGACCATAAGGAGGGTACCTAGCACAGACGGTTGTTGTGAAGGTTACATGCACGGTTAGCACTCAGCAAGAACCAAAAAATGTTAAGTTTGATAAACCAGATTTACATTGGGAAGCTCAAATAAGCAGTCAGCACTCCTACTTGAGACAACTGATCTCAAAAACATTTTCCAAGAACCCCAGGCGGTTGCAATCCGGTTGGAACGGGGCTTGGAGACGTTCATTGCAGGGCCAGTCCACGCGGGCACACGGCAGTCCGTCCTTGCATTTCCAGCTTGTTAGTGCTAAAATTCCCTGGGCCCTTGGAGGATATCCATCCTGCATGCGCTCATGTAGAAACGCCGCTCCGCGAACCTTTCAGCAGGTGTTATAAAGAAGATGTCAGCCTGATGCAGACACATCTGGGGGCGGCAGAGGAGCGGTGTTCATTTTCAAACCTGTCAAACAGCGGCTCCGGGGGCATCCTGAGCGCTGGAGCCGGGGAGGCTCTGCAGGAGGAAGACCGAGCGGCACGCAGGGCCTGGGGCGAGAGCAGAGCTCCGGACTCGTCCTTCCAGGGCCCAGAGAGCCGCCTGCAGCCTGGGGAGCAAAGCTCGCAGCTGGCAGTGTCGGACGGCTCGGAGAAGCGCCCTCGGGGGACCCAGGTCACTCGGCTAGTCGGCTCTAATTCCAAATCTGGGAACATCCGTGGACAGCAGGGAGGACGGCTGCCTCCTCTTCCTTAATTGGCTCTCAAGCTTCCAGGTGGCTGCCCTCTCTCCTCACTTCCCGCGTTCTCCTGCTCTCCCTGCGCCGCACCGCACCCCCCCCCGCCCCCAATAGAGCGTAGCATCGCTGCGCATGCTCAGAGCCGGCCCGGCGGCCGGACTGCAGGGCAGGTAGCGCGCTCAGCTGCTCACTTGTGAATTGGGACTAAAGCGAGCAGCCCCCACACGGGGTTCTGTCCCATAAGCATACAACAAGTGATCCTGACCATCTTCATCATCATCAGGGCGAGGTCAGAGGTCAAGAAAGCCTACTGGAATTTGAATCCCAGCAAGCGATTTGGGCCGTTTAACCCGTAAGACCCATTTTTCTCCTCTGAGCTGGGGTGGTAATAATCACGCACTTATCACAGAGTGGCTTTAGGGACCAAATGAGATCCTCTCAGTACAGCACAGTTCCTCGAGACTGTTAGCTCTTTGAGGAGAGCTGTACGGACGTCCCGGATGGATGACCTTCTTTCTTTGGCCAGTGGGCAGGGGCCTGGTTGGAGCAATCAGCCATGTCCAGCTTAGTAGCAAGAGCAAAGGTATATGAGGAACCGCTGTCTGGGTGCGAATGCAGTTCCTGGTGCTGCAGCCAGGCCCCTCCGCCCCGGGTCACACATCAGTGACCTCCGGGTAATGACTGACTAGCTACGGCGTCGGGAGTTTCACAGAAAAGCCTTTCCCTTTCCTAGCCCTGAGTGCGCCAGGCCCTCCCTGGATGAAAAAAAATATGCTTCGATCCCCTACGCCATGCCCCCCTCCCCCACCTTCAGTACGTTTCTTCCAGCTTCCCAGGAGCAAGCCCCAGCTTGGGCTCCTCTGGGGAAAAACACAGCTTCAGGCCCAAGGATATTTGTGCAGGGAGGAGGTGGAAGGAGTTTCAGGAGCTTGATTCATTACAGCAGCAATCTCCGTCAAACAGGTTCCTGCAACTTCGCGGAGGCCTATTTGTTCCATTGTTCCAGAGAGCCAGACAGGCTTCCCCACAATCCTGGAAGGGGGCAGGTGGGGCGGAGGGAGGAAGCCCGCCGGGGTCTGGCCAGCAGGCTGCTGCTGCTGGCAGTTTCATCTCTGTTCACACAACACCAGGGATCCGACTCTGATTATAGCTTGTAAACCCTGGGCAATTGGCTTCCTTCGCTATTTTCGCCTGCAGGGGCAGAGGGGTGGCCAGAAACTGCTGGAACCATACTGGCATTTTTTTCAGACAAAGACTAGATATCCTTGAAGAGTTCTGCCAACTCTGCAAGTCAATGATGGGAAAACTGAGACCTCAGTGAGCGTTCAAAAACCTTAATAAAAACAAAGGGGAAGGAAACCCTCAGATACTTTGGAGCATCAGTTTGGTTTTGATACAATGGAACATTGTTTGGCCCTAAAAAGGAGTGAATTACGGATACACAGTACATAGTGGATGAACCTTGAACACAGTATGCGCAGTGAGAGGGGCTAGGCACAAAACGCCACAGATTACATAATTCCATCCGCATGAAATATCCCCATTAATCAAATCCATAGAGATAGAAAGTAGATTAGTGGTTGCCAGGGACTGGGGGAGGGGGGGGAATAGGTGTGACTGCCAACGGGCATGGGGTTACTTCTGAGGTGACGAATATGGCCTACAGTTAGTGCACAACTGTGTGAATATACTAAAATTACCACCGAATCGCACACTTTAGAAAGGCGAATACTGTCATGTGTGGATTATGTCTCAAGTTTAAAAACTGTATGATAACAGCATTTAGGCTTCTGTCTGTAAGAACTATGGAGGCTGATAATGTATTAACAACAACAAAAAAACGGGCATGGTGGCCAAGTGTTGGGGCTCAGTCTTGGTCAGTCATCCCCTCATCTGATCGCCTCCTGACAGCCGTTTTTTGAGTACCTACTATGTGTCAAGGCGCTGTGCAAGAACCAGGTATGTATTGATGACCAAGGCAACCTGGGGCTCCTTCATGACCTATCCTTCACTCCTTGTGCCCTCTTGGGAAGTTTGCTCAACTTCTTGAAGCTTCCTCGTCTGTCCCTATGAGTGTACAACACGTCTCAGGCCAATACCACAGTTCTGCTGTACCTGGGGCAGTGGTTCCTAAGCCTGACGGTGCCTTAACACTTGCCTCCGAGCTCCGTGAAATTACAGGTTTCTGAAGGGCCTGTTATACTCAGCTCCAGGCGGCTTTGGTGCTTGTGGTTCTCTGTGCTTTCAGGTTTGGAGACCCTTGCCCAGGCACCTCATGGCCCAAGGCCTGGCTGCTGAGCCATCCTAAGTGCAGTTCCTTGCCCTCTATGTGTGCAGTCTGGATCATGCCACGTCTCCCCAATACACACCTCAGAATGCCCACTTACGCTTTCCCTTTGGGGACTCTTTATGTCACACAGCATTGCCAAAGGGACCTAGCATTTTACGGCCAGAAATATTTGATTTTTTCCCCTGCACTTCCCTCTCTACTGATGCTAAAAAGAGTGCGGCCAGGAAAAAGTCGTCCAGGTTCCAAAATAAAACAAAGCTACTCATCCATTTATAGGGTCATTTTGCACTTCAGAAATGAACTGCTAGTTTTGTCCAGGTCTCACTATTTGAGGGAGTATTTGCTATTAAGTTTCCCAAGCACAGACCGTATTTTACAAACCAAAGCATACATTGGTTGTAATTGTAATGGAGGATTGTTATTTATATAGGCTAGATCACAATATGGTTAAATAAACTTTTAATGTGGACAAAAGTTCTCTCTCTCTATCTCTCTCTTACACACACACACACACCCTGCAAAGCTAGGATGTTTTTATATTCTCCCCAGTACTCAGTGCTTCCTCCTACTTTGGACAGCTAAGCAGACTAGAACGAGGTTCTGATCCATCGGCATCTCTTCCGCCTGTGCACAACTGACAAGGGATTCGTGCCTAACTGGCGACCACCAGGGGGTGCCCAATGTCTTGCAGTGGCCTTGCAGACAGGAAGTGAGGCAAGAGCAAGGGAATGAGGGCTGGCAAAGGGGAGAAATCAGATCTTGTGTCAAGGGACAGATTGGGGGTTTCCTACCTGGGTCACTCCTCTCTGCAAAGGCCACAATGTGGATCCCGTTCAAATCATCTTCCTGGAGGAGAGAAGAATCCAGAGGTTACGCTCCCAGGTGGAGAGATAGAAAGGAACAAGTCAGGGACAGACACAGAGGCTGGCAAGGAAATGGGCAGCGGGGAGGCGGCAGAGGGGCAGTGCACACAGCGGGCAGGGGAACAGAGGGGTGCGCAGTAAGGAAGGAAATATTGATGAGCAACTGGGAGAAATGCGTGCTGTTTGACACGTGGGTTTGCAAGACAGGAAAACACCCACTACACACAAGACATCAGCACCGAATGGGCCTCACTCCCGTGGGCTGTGGGGTCCAGGAGAGCAGCAGTAAAAGGCAAAAGGAAGAAGAACATGAGCCTGGTGCATCAGGAGCTCCGAGGGCAACAATCACTCTGAATATAGCTCAATAAACGCAATTGGCAGTCTGTGTTTCGAGAATTCACCACCAGCAACCAGCCATCAGGGGAACTTCTGAATGCTGTCAACGGATCCTGAAACTGTCCCCAGACTGGCAGCAGACAGGAATCTTCTAGGTAAATTAGAACGTGGGTCTGTTCTGTTCACACAAGAATCGTATACAAGCATAGGGCTTCTCCGTGAACACACCTCCTACTGAAGAACCTGTGTAGTCAGTAAGGGGCACCTTGCTGACTGTGACTTCCAGGGTCCTTCCTTGGGGTCCTTTCTGCTAGGGTCCAAGCCTTGCTGAAGGCCTCTAACGCATTTCTGTGAGTGTGAGAGGCTATGGGAAGAGTGGATTTGGGGGCTAGGGAAAGTTGAGGGTGGACAACCTGTGGGTGATGGGGACAAGTGGGTGTGGCTATGGAGGCCGGGGGCAAGGCCAAGAATCTGGAGAGTATTTCACATCTCAGCGCAAGCAAACGGCATCGCATGGTTCTATGTCCTGGACAGAAAGGACCATACACCTGTGTCTCCTTTGCATCAATTTATCCCGCAGAAGGAAGAGCAGGAGCTTTGGAGGAGGCTCTGTTATAGGCAAATGTGATTCCCCCCAAAAAAAAACGTGGAGAGGAAGATGCGTAAGAATCAGGTACCAGGGACAAATCTGAATGACTACTGATTATCGCTGACACAGGGAAAGGGAGTCACCGGGTACCCTGGATGTCATATCAGAATCATCCTATGGAAAAAAACTCCAGGCGTCTCAACCTTCCCATGATCCCTGTTTCCATTTCAATTGATTTTAATGCTGGTACAGTCCTATCTAAATGCTAATTTTTCCCCTTTGAGTTTGGAATGGACACAACCTCCAAAAATTCTGAGATTAAATGGAAAATATTATTATTAAAAACAAGAGAGTGGGCACAGGTTTGGTCAGATGCTCTGGGGAATTGAATTTTACAGATATATATGTGTGTGCGCAGGTTTATCACACAAATCCGACAGCAACCAGAAGGGGAGTCTGAGGTTTCACTGTTTTACATTTGCTATTATCACCAAACAGAATATCCTGATCAGTTCTCATTAGGCTGCCCCGTGTCTCTGTCTCCTGCCATCAGCTGGAAGTGTGCAGTGTTAACTCTGTGAAACAGGCTTCATTTCTGTGTGCCCTTCTAGGACGCCTTTGGAAATTGGTTTTGGAATTAAGAATCCATATTTGTTTGCTAAGAGGCTGCTCATAATGTGGCTGTCACTCCCCAGGCCCAAGATGGTGCCTGGATGGAGGGCTGTAATCAAGGCAAAGGGCCCCTCTCTTTGTGGGGATCAGCACACAAACCTGTACTGAACACTTGCAAAGGAGCAGGTGCATGCTTGGTGCCAGGTATTTCCAGTGATAAACTCACAGAGCAAGAATCCATGGGCAAGGGTTACTCACTGAGAATCCAATGTGCACGGGTGAGGAAGAGCCAAGCTGACCATACGTGGGACTGAGACCACCCGGGGGCTTTCTCTGAACCCCACAACCTTTGCTCCAGATCACCCATTCGGTCTTTGGATCACATTGCCTTGGAAACTATCTTTTTAATAGCACGAATCCTTCCTTCTCAACCAGATGGCAAGCTCTCTGAGGGAAAGGATTATGCCTTAAAATAACAACGATGATTACAAAGGCCACAATAGTATCTGCCCCCTGCCATTCTTTGTATCAGTACTTTGTAAGTACATTATTTCTAAATCTCAAATGAAAGTCTTATTCCTATTTAGTGCTTAAAGAATTGAAGTGACTTACCTAACGCCAGAGAACTAGTAAGTGACATAACTGGGATTCAAGCCCGTTCTGTCTGGCCCCACGTGCTTTTTATTTGTCACTGAAGAGTTCCAGAATAAGCCACTGTGGCATAAAAATTATTTTGAGCTGAAAGCATCTGAATCCCTGAATGCCTTATCTACCAAACAGAAAGTCCCAAAAGAACTCAACTGTCATAAACCCACCCCCAAGAGCAGCTCTAATTTCTCTTCTCAGACAGACATTTTCACGGCACTAGCAAATCTCCCATCTATTCCCCAAGGGCCCATTTCTCTTTCCAAAGAAGTCATTTGTTTTTCCATAAGACCCCTTTCTCCTCAACCTTCTAACAAGTCATTTGTTTTCCCAAAAGTGCCTCCTGCCTCTCCCATTTCCAATTAAGATGGTATATAAGCCCCTTCTTGAGTCACATTTCCTTGTAAACTCCCTTGCATAAATAGGTCATTAAATTTGTTCTTTGCCCATGCTAATCTGTATTTTGTTAGTTTAATTTGCAGCCCTTCAATACTGAACCTAAGAGGGTAGAAGAAACAATTTTCCTCCTTGATATCACCCATAGCAACAGAATGAATCTGTTGTCCCCTGCAGGGTTTGTAGATATTTCAAACTCAGATTAATGACTCTTAAGTTAAAGGAGGCCGATGAGGGGTCTTTATGTAAAGTGACTGAGCCCCAGATCGCCCAAAGAACTGGAGACTTAGGAATTACTTTGGCGAACACCCTACTCTGAATTCTCTTTCACTTTGTATGTCCATCTGTCATAGTATAAGCATACTGGAGTGGCGTTATATGTTTTGAGACTTGTTTCATTTTCTCAACCCTGAACTCCTCAGGACACAACAGCAATGTTCATTTTTATAACCCCCATGCTTAGCACAAAGTAATAGGTTCTTATTAATGCACACTGACTTAAAAAAAAGAATATGGTGATAAAAATCTTACACACTAGTTGAAGGAAATAGAAAATATGAGAAATGCCAAAAAGAAACCACACATCAGTTACCCACCAACCAGATATATTACCACTGTTCCTGTTTTGCTCTGTTTCCTTCCAGGTTCTGTTGAATGTTTGTTCTCTTGAATGAAGTGATGCAAAGAAAAAAACATGCACTTAAAACTGCAGACTCCCTGGTGCGATGGAATGTTCCAGGGGCTTATCTGGGGGCTTCTGGCCCCCTTTTGGAAGTACTATTTTGTTATTACCACAGAAGAGAGGGTTCTTCCTGAAGGAACTGCTGACTCCCATCCCCATGGGCTTTTGCCCAGGACTCTGACCACCTGCCAGGATGGAGAGCTGGTTGGAAGGTAGTGTATCGAAGGGGAAGGACAGGTCAGCACTCAGTTCATATCACCTTGCCCCACCTTGACATTCTTTGAATATTCTAAATGAGCAAGTAGCTATTCAGTTTACACATAGCAAGTATTGCTAACCACCAATTTCTTTAGTAATAATCAAGTATGTGTTTTTTTATGGTTTGCTGCTTTAAAATCCCACACAACTGGGGAAAGAGAAAGGTCAATAGTTGCTTTAGCTCAACTTAGTTTTCCTATCTAAATATTTTGCTGTGTCTGGGGAAGTGGGTGTTGAAGATAAAGACTTCCCAGTTCATAACTGGTCACTTTCCCCAGCTTCTGTGGTTTAATTTGCTGCAGCCAAGTGGTCCATGGAGATGCTGCTCTTTGGAGCAATGCTTTCCTAGGTGGCAAAGGTAGATGGGGAAGGCACATGGGAAGTGGCTCCCCAGAGATCCCTCTGACAGATTGATTTCTGCTTCTCCTTTTTGAGGATGGAAAGATGCTCCTGTCTTCCCTCCCTCACTGGAGACTTGGGACGGGTTAGGTCTGGTTACAGCTTCTGGGGAAGTCACATGGGTATTCCAGGATGGTGTCCAGGAAAGAATTAAACCAGTCTAGTTGCCCTTTTCTCTACCAGGTTAAATTTAATACACAGCCCTTTCCTGATTAGAAAACCATTGAATATATAGTAACGTGGAAAATATGAGCCATCATTGTTATATTATAGCAAAAGGCTATAACTTCTTTTTTTCTGTAAGTGAAAAGAAAGCAGAAAATGAGTTCCAGTGCATCCAGAGAGTGAACTTTCTTTCTGAACATCTGCCTGTGATATATGAGAAGGAGCATTTCTACTGGGCAGTGTGGGGGGCTAGGGGTGTTTGTGGTCCGGGGGAGGGGGCAGGACATAGGCTCTCCCACCATGGCATATTGTGTCTCGGATGTGATATTGCTGTGTCAATAAGAAAAGGCCTGAAGGAAGGGCCTCTCTTAGGGATGAAGAAATAAAAAGAACTAAGAAACAGAGGCATAGAACAGAACAGTGACAATCACTCTCAATTTAAAATGGTACCCTGTGTCATGAAAGACAAAGAAAGACCAAGAACTTATCCCAGATTAAAGGCTACAGAAGCATAACAACGAACAACAAGTGTGAGATCCAAGATCAGATCCTGGGCCAGGAAAAAAATTCTGTGTGTGTGCACAAAGAGAAGAGAACTCTCCCTGGGGCTCCCGCCGGCTTCTCCGGGATCAGTTGCATTACTGCACTGGATGCCTCGCGGCGCCCATCTCCGCCACATGTTTGTTTGTTTGTTTGGCAGAAATTATTTTAATAAGCAATTTTGTGACACTTAGTGTCTGAACAACAGTACTTCGTTCACCAGGTAGACAAAGTTCTACATTGAGCAGGAAAATGACCCCTTGCCCACTTTCCCCTGGAATGCAGCAGAGTCCTGGCATTAGTGGGACACTGGTCAATTTTAATAAGGTCCATAGATGAAATCAAGTTATACTAATTTCCTGATTTTGATAAGTATACTGTGGTTATGAGAGACGTGCCCTGTTTTTAGAAAACATCTGAAGTATACAGGGGTAAGGGGAGTTGTGTCTGCTACTTACTCTCAAATAATTCAGGGGAAAAAAATGTTTATATCCATTATCTGTCAAGAGGTTTGTGATCACGCAAAGAAGGTAAAATGTTAACATTTGGGGAATCTGGTAAAAAGATCATGGAATTCTTTACATTATTTTTTGTAAGTCTGAAATTAAGTAAAAGTAAAGATATTTTTTAAAGGAATATTATTTTTAAAGCACTGCTACACTCTTTTTAAATATAGTAACAAGACCTTTTAAAGATTAAATTTTTGAAAGGTTTCAATGTTAGGAAAATATGTTGCCATTGTACTGGGTTGTTCTTCAAAAGTCCAATCCTCCAGACTGGATTACTTGCTCTTCAGTGTCTTATGAAAGGTTTGTTCTGCCTTCGGACATACAAATAAGTTACCAGCCAGTAAGACATCAAGTGTTAGGTTACTTCATGTTCATCTGTCATTTTAGACTCTGAATCAAAGAATAAATAAATAAATGCTTCCATGTTAATTCCTTTCTTCCCTCTCCCAGCCCTTGACAAAATGACGCCTTATGGGGATATGGCTTACTCTGGGGAACTATACTGAAGAGAATATGAGATTTGGCTCCAAATGATCTAAATGTAAGTCCCAAGATCAAATGCTTATTAGTTATGTATCCCTGAGTAATTAACTTAATCTGTATGATCACCAGTTTCCCCATGTAAAATGAGGTTAAATAATACTTGTTCTACATCACTTTTTAGAACTCTTGAAACATCCAGGTTAAAAGGATACATGAAATGCTTTGAAAAATGCTCCACAGACTTTGGTTGTTATTGGTTATGGAATTTTGTATAAACCTGACATGGGATGGGAGGTTGTATCTCCATGGCCCTCTTTCTATACAATTTGACCTGCCTGACACATTGTCTATGGCGTAGATCTAGGGGATAATCTCAGCGCCTTCCACGGCCTTGAGTTGCTATTTATGAAAATAGCTACCATTGACTGACCAAACACCTACCAGGTTCTGGGCTCTTCGCAGCCACTCATCCTAACAAAAAACCCTGATTTGAGAAGCAGAAACTAACTAAAGCTCAGAAAGATGACATGATTTGATACAGGATGCAGAGCTACTAGGTAACAGATTCTGGATGTGAACCCAAGTCTCTATGACTCCACAGCCTCAGCTCCTTCCATTATGTTACCCTGGGTCTCTGGTAGTCAGTGAACAAAAGCCAGTAGTCACTGTGGGGAATGAACTCAAAGATGGAGTAATTTTGCCTTAGGGGTAGTACCAAAGAGGCTTAAATAAAATCCATGGAGAACTGGGCTTTAATTGAGCATGACGTTGTCCACGTTTCAAATACTCCACCATCTAGACATCCACTCCAGCAAAATAAAATGTGGTTTAAGTTTGGGGACTCAAAGGGATACTCCTCTTGGGCAATATACTGGTGTCTACAAGGCAGAAAGAATTTGCCATTTCTTACCCATGTTTCAAACATATCTTCAGGACGCAGGCGACGTAGAGTGGGTCTGAAAAACACAAAGATGAGCTTCCTTGAGTAGCGATTACCAAGGCAGACACTGCAGGCTCAGCATAGCAAAATGTAAAATGAGATTCTGGTTCATTTGCAAGGGCATAAAGAGCTCTCGAAATCTCCCCTAAGTAGATGGAACTGTTCTACTCTGTTGCATCATACAGGGAGCTGGGCTTGAAGCTCCCAACCTTTTCACAGACCCATTTGATCCAAGGATTATACAAAGCTTATTAGAGGGGCTCCTGGGTGACTCAGTCAGTTAGGCATCCAACTCTTGAGCTCAGCTCACGTCTTGATCTCACAGTCATGAGTTCAAGCCCTGTGTTGGGCTCCACATTAAGTGTGGAGCCAAATAAATAAATAAATAAATAAATAAATAAACAAACAAAGTCTATTATAACCAATGGGTCAGAGGGTGCAGGGTCAGCTCATTCCTGGGGCAAGAAGCCATTGCCTTCCTCATAGACAGGGGCCATTCCTGAGAGCCCAGAGCAAGGCCCAGACCGAGGACATCTGGGAAACAGAAGTCGTGGTTTTCCCAGCCCAAGACTGCATTGTCTTATCGTCAGGATCATCATTCAAAAGCTCTTTAGGGATGTTTGGAGGAACAGGTAAAATTATATTTTCTCATGGTTTTTTCTTTCTGAATGTTGGCAAATTGTGTTAGACACATTGAGATTTGCTTCTCCAAATGCTGCCTCCCTATGGGGACTGGGACAACCAGGTGATGGAATCATAGTGCTCCAGGTTCAGTGGACGTATGTGAGCATGTGTTGGAGAGGGTGGATGGCGTGGCGAGGTGGTAAGCCCACTACCATGTTCCATGTTTCAATATCGTCCCTCTGTCAAGAGCAGGGGTCAGCCAACCACAGCTGGTGGGCCAAATCCAGCCAGTGCCTCCTGTGTTTATAAATAAGTTTTTATTGAGATACAGTCACACCCATTTGTTTACATACTGTCTATAGCTGCTTTCACACTACAACAGCAGAGCTGAGTATTGCAACAGAAACCATCTGGCCCACAGAACCTGAAATATTTATTCTCTGGCCTTTTACGGAAAAAGTTTGCTGATCCATGCTAGAGCTACTCTAAGTGGTATCAAATATTCCTCTCCCAGAAGTTCTATGTATAAAAACGTTCATCCATGGCTAAATTATTTAACTACTCTGAGCCCAGTTCCTTGATCTTTAACATTGGGATAATAATAATGCTCCATAATGTTGAATATTAGATAAAATAGGTTCCATAAGCACTTGGCATGGCATTTGGCATATAAGAGGTTGGCAGTAAATCCCTGTTGTTATTATTGTAGAATTTGACCTGTAACTTACTCTGACTTGGAGGGGATTTGCTGATGGCGGGCACTTGGTCTACCTTGTTTGCCAGTGTAAACCTATATTCAGAAAAAGTAGCGATATCCCTGCCCAACTGATCAATGACCAACAAAGCCATACTACTGATTTCAGTTCTGCTGGGGTAGTAACTCCAGGTTGTTGCTCTTGGGAGACCTAAAAATGTTAGGACTGCGAGGTTCTTCTCCATCCCCCAGACCCTGGACCACATCCCCTCACCCACCCACCAACCCCTGAGTGCCATGTGGGGCACCTTTGGTGCTCTTTCACAAACTCCACGATCTCCTCTTCTGTGTAAGGTTTGTCAGGGATGGCAATGGACTCATCCATAAATGGCTCATAGAAGTCAACCTCATTCATCTTCAAGGACAATTTCTTTGCAACCTGTAACAATTAGAAATACGAAAATAGTTTCCTTGAATGCTAGTCTAGAGTAGCAATGGGTTGCCCATCTATAAGGAGTGTGTGTGTTTTCTGGCAAAGATATGACAGTATACCTACAGTTTTAACTTAAATGTTGAAGTGGTAGAAACTCATTGCCTAAGCCCTAGTTCGACCAATCAAAGAAGGACAGATAGGAAGGAAAAACCCTCTCTGGCAAATGAGGTCCAAGCAGGAGCGGAGAGCAGTAGGAATGAAAAGGGTGAACTCTAATTGTACAATCATCATCACTCCATTATATGTGCCAGGGCTGGAGAAAGAAGGAAATGTCAGCAGAGCAAGCTCAGTGTTCTGAGATGCATGGATTTAATTGAACCAATTTTGATAGCACCGGCAGTTGACAGAAACCATTTACAGCATACCAGTACTCAAAATCAGAGGTCAACCCATTAATCTGTCCTCGATCAGCTCCTAACCCCTACTTGTGATTTAGGTTGAAGCAGGGTTATCTCTCAGTTCTGGCTTGTCTGATGATTTCTCAGACTCTGGGAACTGTCTGCTTTGTTACCAGCCAGAAGGTGACCAACATCCTGCTTTTTCCAGAGCGGAGGGGTTTCGCAGGGTTCAGACTCTTAGTGCTAGAATAGGATAGTCCCCAGCAAGCCAGGATGAGTGGCTCACCCTCTACCAGATAAAAAGCTCGGGGAGCCAGCTTGCAGCCTGGAAGACGTCTGCTCTCTTGATTAAAGTGGCCACATAGTTTGCTGTTGGGGCAGAATGGGTGCTGTGTTTGCCTGCAGGGCTGCTGAGCTCAAGCCTCTTTTTGTGAAATGATTTGAGAGGCTTGGAATGTGCAACGCTTTGTAGAAAACCAAATGCCATTCTTTTCGTGTTTGAGCTGTGGTCCAAGAAAGCACAGGGATGAACAGTGGTTCCCTTGAAACTAAAGAAGAATTGCCTAAGAGCTGACACCCTGCGGTGGTAACCAACGGTGTGGAGGCCCAGGGCAGCCGTGACTAATTGGGGAGGGGGAGGAACGGGGTATTACATAAGCCGTTACACAAGGAAGGCCATTCTGAGCAAACACTGGTGTCCCTATGGCTTTTGTCATCAGTTGCTATTAATTCCAGGTCACTATATTCCAAAAGACATTTCTTACAGTACTTCAGGGAAAGAAACTCCAGCATCCTATCCGGAGCTAAAGAAAACAGGCCATGTTTTGAGCTACAGTCAGTCAGAAGAGATTTATGGTCATGTTGATTTGGTTTTGAGGGACAGAGAACTGTGGCGTCTTTTCTTACTTTCCCCCCCTCTTTGACAGCGTGCGGGTGGGGAGCCTGGGAAGGAACCAGACACCATACAACCAGTGTCTGGGTTTTTACGTCGTTCTTCACAAAGCCAGGCCCATCAGAGAATGGGCTTACAATGACACTGGATTCTGGGTTTCTGACCTCACTGACTACATATTTTAGGAACCAGAAAACTGTGCTTAAAGGAAGTGGGGAGTGACCTGATGAAGGAAACCAGTAATAGGAGTAAGCACACGGAGTGCTCACTCTGTGTCGGGCTCGAGTGCAATTGATCACTTTATGCATCCTCACTTGGCTTGCTGTAAGAACCATTATTATTACTTATTTTACAGATAATGAACCAAAGGCCCAGTCTGTGTATGCAGTTTGTCAAGATCTCATATGTGGAGGGGATAGAGTCAGAATTGAAACCCAGGCAGTGGAGTGTTCTAAACTATCACCTTGAATAGCGATCTCTTTTCACTCTCAACTTCCGAAGTGTGTGTGTGTGTGTGTGTGTGTGTGTGTGTGTGTGTGTGTGGTCCCTGAATGCCAGTGCCTGGGTCTCCAATGTTAAGACCACAAATGTAAAGCTGGATTGTGATATTCTTAAGTTGAAGTCCTGGGAAACCCCTCCAAAAATTTCCAGAGACCTATTCACTATATTCCCACCACCATCATGGAGTGCCCTCGGCCTATATCCCAGAAAAGCCCTTTCTTTCATTTTTCTCAGCTGTATCTTGGCCAGTCAGCATGCCCTCCTTAGCCCTCTGACTCTCTGGTTCCATTTGATTCAGAGATGTTGTGGCTTGGTTTAGGACCAGGATGCACATAGATCAGTGCTGGTCCCAAACCTACGGGCCAGGTAAAACTCCCCAGGGACTCCTCTGGAAATGCGTGTTTCTGGGCCTGGTCACAACATAAAGAAACACAAATTTCATCTTAGATGTGGGGCCCAGGAATCCATGATTTTAAAAGCTCTTTGGGGGATACCACTATGGACAATGGTTCAGCAGCCCCGACATCTCAGTGTCTTTATGGTTCTCTAACTCATATATCAAATATAACATATTTATTGGTTTCTTTACTTAACTCTCTGTCTTCCAATCTTCTCCTTACCCCTCCCCCACTGCACTAAACTCTAAATCCCACAGGGGCAGGGATCTGTTTTGCTCCATGTTGCATCTCTGGCATCTAAAAGAGCTTCTGGCACACAAAAGGCACTTAGTAAATATTCTCTGAATGAGCAAATGAATAAATAAATGAAAGATACTTCTGTCGTATGTCTTCCCTACTTGTAGAAAGAGAACTCATAAACCCAATCTTGTGTTCCTCAGTAGATTCTTTTCCTAGATTCCCTAATGTTTTCAGGAGCTTCACAATCTTTGCTGTCTGGAAGAGGAGACTTACAATCTTGTTATTTTTGAGTCTTCTCTTGGCTTTCTCTCCTTCACCTCAACAGTGACCAAGTCTTCTTGTCATCTCCATGTCTGCCAGTTGAGTTTTCATCTTTGGACTGTATTAGTGCCTCCTTGGCCCTGGCCTCTCCTGACTTCACACCTCTACAAGGCACCTCCCCTACCCCTTGTCCCTCTGGGCTTCCCTCAGTCTCAAGGAAAGATTCTTCCAACTCCCTCTTCTGCACCAGCGCCCCCTGCTGGACACCACTGAGGCTTCCTTGGACTCTGGCTCCCCCCTCCCCCACAACTGACCGGTGCAACTTTTCAAGTCCCAAATGGCATTGAGTCCTCTAAGTGTGACTGCTCTTCTTTCTGTGTTCCATGTAGAGCTAGAGAGTGTGTCTTTCTCCTTTTAACTGTTATAAAATCCCACAAGGGGCACTTATGACTCAGTGTCTTACAGAGTTTGGAGTGAAGAGGCTTCTGAGTTTTTAATTATAGCCTGACCTCACCTTCTTCACGGGCCACAAACACGAAGACATATGGTTGGGCTGGAAGGCACGTCTGAAAACAGATACCACCCTGAACTCAGCACTGGGCCACCTTCGAAGAACTGAGGCGTTGTTGCTTGGCCAAGCCTGTCTGCCTGGTTGTGTTCTCTCAGATGAGTTCTTAACACCCAGGAGCCACCTCAGTCACTGCTGGCCCGTCATAATGGAACGTCAGTGATGTATTCAGCTTAGGATTCCCTGGTACCTCCCCTTCTCTACTAAAGTTCTCACCCAACCTCCACTCTCCTGGGCTTAGATGGCTGCCTTTTATGCACAACAGGACTAGCTAACATTTACTGAATGCGCACCATATCCCAGGCTCCAGCTAAGAGCTTCACGTGTATTGTTTCTTTCTCTGGTGTACAGTAGTATAGAGCACTGACCTGAGATTATATATTAAGCTTCACTATTCACTCACTATATGACCATGGGTAAATCACTTAATCTCTTGGTGCCTTGGTTTCATTCTCTGTAGATTAAGAATACCAATTCCTCCTTTACAGGCACATTGAGATGATTGAAAGAGCTATGTAAAGCTCTCAGCACAAAGCATAGCATGTAAAAAGTACTTAATAAGTGATAGTTATTATTGCTTTTGGTATTCTTGCTCAAGATCTCTCTTGACTCTAATCCAACCAATTAAGGTAAATTTTCTTCAAGTTTAGATTATATTACTCAGATTATAGACTCTCTTCTGGATTATTTTCAATCCAGAGTTTTTAGACCAGGGCCATATCCATAGAGGTGGTTTAATGTACATATGTACAAGGATGGAATACAGTCTCTTTTTGTTGTACTCCTTCCCTGCTCCAGCACCTACAGGCTTCCTTTTGTTTTTCACAGAATACTTGAACTCCCCATGGTAAAAAGGCCCATGAGCCCTGCTCTCCAACTGCCTTACTCCTCAGTAGGTCACCCCTTGATGAACTTTTACTTGAATGTAATCAGGATTTAGTTTTTCCTAGACTTATTTGTTCTAGTAAATATGGTGACTGAAGGTTTTTAGTTGGGGTGTGTGTGTGTGTGTGAGAGAGAGAGAGAGAGAGCTAGAGAGAGTCTTATGTGTGCAGGTGTGGATATGAGTGTGAATGAGTGTGTACTGAGTGTCATATAAGTGTGGGTGTGGGTTTGAGTGTGAGTGTGTGTGAGGAGATGTGTGTTATGTGTGTGTCCTGTTTGTTATGTGCTTGTGTTTGTCATTTGTGTTGTATGTGTGGTGGGTGTTTTACATGTGTGTTGTGTATGCGTTTTTTGTGTGTTATTTGTGTCTCCTATGTGAATGTGGGTGTATGGGGATGTATGACTTGTCATAATGGAACGTCAGTGATGTATTCAGCTTAGGCTTGCCTGTACCTCCCCTTCTCTACTAAAGTTCTCACCCAACCTCCATTCTCCTGGTCTTAGATGGCTACAAACTGAATATCTCAAGGGCAGGTACAGAGTCTTCTACTTAAGTGTGTGGTACCAAGGAAGGGGCATAAATGTGGGGCATAGACTGGGATCTCAGCACTACCATTAATTCACTGGAGACCTTGGATATTACTTAATCTTTATAAATCTATTTTGTCATATGGGACATGTGACTTCTTAGCTCCCAAATTTGTTTAAAGGATTAGAGGTCATATACATACAATGTTTCAATTTGTACCCAACACACAGAAAGCACTCGGTAAATAGTAGCCATTTTAGTGGTAACTGGAATTAGAGTGGAGTACTCCACCCACAGTGAACCCAAATAAATTACCCATTGATTCAAGGCCCTTCATATATGATGTTCTTTGGCTTACAAAAGCACGTGCCACATCCAGAAAGAAAGAAAAATTGAATTGCAGATGAGTACATTAATGACATCTCTTGAAGATAATAGGTAACACACAGATGCACTCCAGGCATCAGATGACCAAGGATCCTCCCCATTCCATCCCCCATCCTAACCCAACAGAGGGGGAAGTATGCGCCCCTGGGAAGGGAGAGAATAGCTCTAAAGACAAGGAAGCACACACCAGTGTCCTGGCACACTCTTCTCATACACACCCATTCTTAGTGTTCAAGGTGGTTAAAAGTGGTTCATCATTTTTCATTAGCTGTTTTCAGAAATGTGCTTACTTCCTCTGAATTAATCATCTTTGTATTCATCTCCCATTCAAAAGTGGCTTATTGCTGTGTTTCTAGCATTTCTGGAGAAAATGTTAAGGGATGGAAGATGGAAAATGTTTCTAAAAGTTAAAAAAGTACTGGAAAGTTCAAATTTTAACGCTTTGTGCCTACAAAAGTATTCAAATTGGGGTTTCATAGATACTTACCCCTTTGTCAAAGGTAGCAAAAAATTTGATGTAAGGTTGGAAGTGTTCAGCTGCCTCTTCAAAAGCCTTGTAATCTGAGAGGAAAAAATAGATCGAAGAAAGAGAACTTTTTAAGATGCACGCTAAAGACATTTTTATTTTTAAATAATGTAGAGAGAGTGGGGAGCCAATTAATCCTGACTGGATAATTATTTAGTAGATATTGTTTAGATAGAAAATTATTTAGTGCTATTTAAACCCACAGTTTCCCCCAAGGAGTTTGAATTGACTGGTATTCAACGGAGCTAGAGAAGAACACTTTACCACAGTTTTATGTGTTTTCAGAAATTGGTAGATGGGAAGGAGAAAGTGAAGGAAACTGAGAGAGGGAGAAAAATAGAATATTAGACTCTAAATCCAAGGAAAAACTTACTCCACTCAGACTCACCATTAGTTGTAAGTGTGTTAGCACAGCTTCCTATAAATGACCACTAAGTGAGAAGGAAATTCACCTTACTATGTAAAGCAAACTCAATCAAAAATGATATCATAAAAGTACTTTAAACTTCTTAGCAGAAGTCCCCCTTTTGGTAAACCCTCATTTTTCTTTCCCTCTTTTTAAGTTTTCATTTTTATTCTCATTCCTTAAGAAGATGATTTAAAATTAATCAAGCCTATGCTTGACACTGGTCCCAAACCTGAATCCAAACTGGTCAAGTTAAGCATGAGACATATGAGCATGGCCATGCTGTGCCTTACCACATCTTGCCAACTACCTGGTGAAAACACTGGTATTTAAGCCTTAGAGGTGAGGTGATGGGAATGGGGATGGTGGTGATGGTGGTGGTAGTGGCGGTGGTTCTGCATAACATCTATAATCCTTAAAGTTGGTGATCATTGGATTCATTCTTAAGAAGATTAACCTTTTCCCATTTTATGGAGTTCCCTATCTCTTAATCATTAGAGGCATAAGCTTTTGCTAGAGTGCCAGGAGCATGCAGAATTTTCTAATATTCAATCAAAAACATTTCAAGACTAATACTGGCTCAGAGGACACCAACATGAGTAAGACAAAGACACTGATCTCAAAGGCACACAACCCAGAGGATGGTATGGACCCTTAGAGAACCACAATATAATGTGATAGTTGCTAGAATAGAGGTAATTACAATAAACATAGATGAGAGGGGGTTGAAAAATTTACAAGAATGCCTGTACATACCGATACACATTCACACAAACTTATCCCCATAAAAGTAATTGAGTAATCAGAAAATATATCAGATAGCCTGAGAGTTGAGGTAGACAACTGGATAGATGGGGCAGATGATGAGTGAGAGGTTTCGAATGAATAGAGAGAAGGTGGGAGAGAATGGAAGGGTTAACCATACCTGAGTCATTTAGGTCTAGCTAAAGCTCCAGAGGGCTCCAGCTGAATCCTCTGTATCCTCTCTCCCTGACCCACTTGTCCCTGATGAATCTCTCCCCACCTCCTTGAACTCCTCCCCTGCTGGAAAGGATGGCCTACACCTGTGTCCAGAGAATTCCCTTCTTCACCTAAGGAACAAATCTGTATCCCTTTTAAGGTGAAAATGGGTAGAGCAAGGTGATCCCCCAGGGTGGTGCTTCAAACTGTGGTTGAGCCTTTAGTGGTTGCCCAAACAGTGGTTGTCTTCTAGGGTACCTGGTCTAATCTCCTGCTCTGTTTGATCTCGTGTGATCCCAGGTTTTTCCTACCCTCACATCCTGTGCTGATGCTGACCAGCTCCCTCTTGGCTCTTCCAGTCTGACCCTCAGTTTCTCCCTTCTGGAATAGGTTCCTGAACATTCAACCTTCGACCTCCAGCTTACTGCAGACTGCATTTCCTCACCTTTCTTCCCATCTCTCAGGGTTTTCCATACTGGATACTGGCCCTCCACCTCCAGATTTCCCCCAGTTTGGCATTCTTACCTATCAGCTGAGTTCCTGCAGGAAGTTCCTGTCACCCTCTCTCAACACTAGCTCCATAGCTACGTGCTCAAGCTGGATGTGAACCTTCATACCCAACTTCCTTGGAAGATGTAGCCCCCCAGTTCTTCCAAGTCTTTTCTAATTTGATCCCAAATCTCTTAGGAGCCTTTTCTCCCAAACCAATCCAGCCTACCTATGAGTTCAAGGCCTCCAATTCTCCACTATCCTTCCATTGTTCTTGCTCTACAGGATAGCTTGGGATCATTTCGCAAAGCCAATGCCTCTGTACCTTTAAACTTCCTTAACCAATCACCCTCAAACTACAGCAGAAATACAGGATTCTTCATGACTGCTTCCCTGAGTACCTTACCAACTCCCGACCCACAGGCCCTGTGCTGTTTTGGAGGGCAAGAAGAAACAGAGAGACATGCATTGCCTGATAGAACATCATGATGTTTTCAGTCAGTGTGTAACAGCTGACTGAAAATACATCTTTTGTGGTGATAAAACTTTCTACATGTTTTCTACAACCATTCAAAATTTCACAGTAGTTAATATATCTGAAGTATAAACTTTTTGTATTGTATAACAGTTATTTTCTGCCTGAGATGTCAGCAAGCATGACAGCTAGAGAGATCCTTGGAGAGGCAGCTCCCCTGACTTCCTCACCAGGTCTTCTCAGTTGGTGTGATTGTGACTATGGGTCCAAGATAGTTCGTCATCAGTGATGTTTTTTGGTTTGTGATACTGTAAAATATTCAAGGTTTTTTCTTTGTTTGTTCCTATTGTCTACTCACATAAATGGAATGAATGTATGATTGCTATTTTTTATCATGTTCATCATCATAATCAGTATGACTAACATGATCTGGTATTAGACTTTCTTAAAGACAAAGTTTGTCAATTTAAAGATAAAAATTCAACCTTAAAAAGGAAGTTGAAATGGCTCGCTAGTGATTTTATTATTTAAATCTCCAGAAAAAAATGGCAAGACCAGTAGAACTCTATCTGTGTATTCTTAAGGAAATGCTTCCTTATTATTTTTGAAATATATAAGATGGAAAACTTTGAGTGAATTTGAAATCTATTCAAATTATCATAAGAGGAGGGGGCGGAGCAAGATGGCGGAGGAGTAGGAGACCTGGATTTCGTCTGGTCTCAGGAATTCGGCTGAATAGGGATCAAACCATTCTGAACACCTACGAACTCAACAGGAGATCGAAGAGGAGAGTAGCAACAACTCTCTGAACAGGGAAGCGACCCCTTACTGGAAGGTAGGACGTGTGGAGAAGTGAATCCGAGGCGATATTCGGGAGGATAGACGGCGGGGGAGGGGCCTCCATCGGCCGCTTCTGGCAAGTGATAGAGCCGCGGAGCACAAAATCGGAACTTTGAGAAGTCGGCTCCGTGGAGGGACGTCGCTGCAGTGGCTAAGCGGGGGGTGGAACCCTCCCGGGACAGTGAGGTCTCGGGACCCTCGGGGTCATAGAAAGACCGGGGGTGCCTGAGTGCGCCAGAGCTCCCAGGTATCGGAGCGGGGAAGCCGGCTGCAGAGACAGAGCAGAGTCGCGGGCTCTCAGCTCGGGGTTGCCATAAACTGTGATCCGCAGCCCAGTCGGGCCACTGCTCCTCCAGCAGGGACCCAACAAGTGGCAGATCCGGGAAGACTCCCCTTCCTCCCCCGGGAGGAGCGGCGCGGGAACGCACCGCAGGGATCTGCTGGGTTTGGAGACTCCACACGGGGTCGGGTGCCAGAGATAGAAATGCTGGGTCACAGGCCGGGTGAGCACGGAGTGCGGCCGGAGACCGGGGAGACGGGAGTGACTGCTTTTCTCTGGGGGCGCACTGAGGAGCGGGGCCCCGAGTTCTCAGCTCCTCCGGGCGGAGATTGGGAGGCCACCATTTTCACCCTGGTCCTCCAAAGCTGTACCGAGAGCTTACAGGGAACAAAAGCTCCTGAGAGCAAACCTGAGCAGCTTGCTTAGCCCGGACTCACAAGGGCGGGGCGATTCCGCCTCCGGCAAAGACATTTGGGAACCACGGCAACAGGCGCCTCCCCCAGAAGATCAGCACCAACAGCCAGCAAGCCAAGACCAAGTTTACCGATCAAGGAGAACGGGAGAACTCCAGCGCTAGGGGAATACTGCACATAGAATTCATGGCTTTTTTACCATAATTCATTAGTTTTTCAAAGTTAATTTTTTTAACTGCTTTTTTTTGAATTTTTTTCCCTTTTTCAAACAACATCTTATCAATCCCTTTTTTAAAAAAAACATTTTTTATTTTTCATTTTTAGAGTCATATTTTTATCCCTTCATAGTAGTTACCCTTATTTTTGGCATATATATATATAAGTTGTTCTCTCTTTAAAATTTTGAGATACAATTTCTTCTAACAGATCAAAATATACCCTAAATCACTAGTGTATGGCTCTGTTCTAGTCTCCTGCCTGATCACATTCTCTCCCTTTTTTTTTCTTTTCTTTCTTTTTTCTTTTTCTTTTTAAGTCTTCTTCTTTCTTTTTAAAAACAACTTCTTATCTTATCAAGTCCTTTATAAAATCTTTTATAATTTTCATCTTTACGGTCATCTGCCAACCCTTCATTGTATCAACCCTTAATTTGTACATATATAAGTCTTTCTTCCTTTAAAATTTTAGCAGGCACTTTCTTCTAACAGACCAAAATATGCCCAAAAGCTAGTGTGTGGCACTGATCTACGCACTAGCCTGATCATATTTGATCATATTCTGTTTTATTTTTGTTTTGTTCTGTTTTTGTTTGTTTTTATCTTTTTCTTTTTCCTTTTTTTTTCTCTTCTTTCTTTCCCTTTCTTGTCCCCTGGTTTCAGGTCTTTTCTGATTTGTATAGAGTATATTTGCTGGAGACGTTGTTAACCTGTTAGCATTCTGTTCTCTCATTCATCTATTCTCCTCTGGACAAAATGACAAGATGAAAAAAATCACCTCAGCAAAAAGAACAAGAGGTAGTACCGTCTGCCAGGGACCTACTCAATACTGACATTAGTACAATGTCGGACCTAGAGTTCAGAATCATGACTTTAAAGATACTAGCTGGGCTTGAAAAAAGCATGGAAGTTATTAGAGAAACCCTTTCTGGAGAAATAAAAGAACTAAAATCTAACCAAGTCGAAATCAAAAAGGCTATTAATGAGGTGCAATCAAAAATGGGGGCACTAACTGCAGGATAAATGAGGCAGAAGAGAGAATCAGTGATATAGAAGACCAAATGATGGAAAATAAAGAGGCTGAGAAAAAGAGAGAGAAACAACTACAGGATCACGAGGGCAGAATTTGAGAGATAAGCGATACGATAAGACGAAACAACGTTAGAATAATTGGGATCCCAGAAGAAGAAGAAAGAGAGAGAGGGGCAGAAGGTATATTGGAGCAAATAATAGCAGAGAACTTCCCTAATGTGGGGAAGGAAACAGGCATCAAAATCCAGGAGGCACAGAGAACCCCTCTCAAAATCAATAAAAATAGGTCAACACCCCAACATCTAATAGTAAAACTTATGAGTCTCAGAGACAAAGAGAAAATCCTGAAAGCAGCTCGGGAGAAGAGATATGTAACCTACAATGGTAGAAACATTAGATTGGCAACAGACCTATCCACAGAGACCTGGCAGGCCAGAAAGGACTGGCATGATATCTTCAGAGCACTAAACAAGAAAAATATGCAGCCAAGAATACTAGATCCAGCTAGGCTGTCATTGAAAATAGAAGGAGAGATAAAAAGCTTCCAGGACAAACAAAAACTAAAGGAATTTGCAAACACGAAACCAGCCCTACAAGAAATATTGAAAGAGGTCCTCTAGGCAAAAAGAGAGCCTAAAAGCAGCATAGATCAGAAAGGAACACAGACAATATACAGTCATAGTCACCTTACAGGCAATACAATGGCACTAAATTCATACCTTTCAATAGTTACCCTGAATGTAAATGGGCTAAATGCCCCAATCAAAAGACACAGGCTATCAGATTGGATTAAAAAACAAGACCCATCAATATGCTGTCTGCAAGAGACTCATTTTAGACGCAAAGACACCCCCAGATTGAAAGTGAGGGGGTGGAAAACCATTTACCATGCTAATGGACACCAAAAGAAAGCTGGGGTGGCAATCCTTATATCAGACAAACTAGATTTTAAAACAAAGACTGTAATGAGATGAGGAAGGACACTATATCCTACTTAAAGGGTCTATCCAACAAGAAGATCTAACAATTGTAAATATCTATGCCCCGAACATGGGAGCAGCCAATTATATAAGGCAATTAATAACAAAAGCAAAGAAACACATTGACAACAATACAATAATAGTGGGGGACTTTAACACCCCCCTGACTGAAATGGACAGATCATCTAAGCAAAAGATCAACAAGGAAATAAAGACTTTAAATGACACACTGGACCAAATGGACTTCACAGACATATTCAGAACATTCCATCCCAAAGCAACGGAATACACATTCTTCTCTAGTGCCCATGGAACATTCTCCAGAATTGATCACATCCTAGGTCACAAATCAGGTCTCAACCGGTACCAAAAGATTGGGATCATTCCCTGCATATTTTCAGACCACAATGCTTTGAAACTAGAACTCAATCACAAGAGGAAAGTCGGAAAGAACTCAAATACATGGAGGCTAAAGAGCATCCTACTAAAGAATGAATGAGTCAACCAGGAAATTAAAGAAGAATTTAAAAAATTCATGGAAACCGATGAAAATGAAAACACAACTGTCCAAAATCTTGGGGATACAGCAAAGGCAGTCCTGAGAGGAAAGTATAGAGCAATACAAGCCTTTCTCAAGAAACAAGGAAGGTCTCAAATACACAACCTAACCCTACACCTAAAGGAGCTGGAGAAAGAACAGCAAATAAAGCCTAAACCCAGCAGGAGAAGAGAAATAATAAAGATCAGAGCAGAAATCAATGAACTAGAAACCAAAAGAACAGTAGAACAGATCAACGAAACTAGGAGCTGGTTCTTTGAAAGAATTAACAAGATTGATAAACCCCTGGCCAGACTGATCAAAAAGAAAAGAGAAATGACCCAAATCCACAAAATCATGAATGAAAGAGGAGAGATCACAACCAACACCAAAGAAATACAAACAATTATAAGAACATATTATGAGCAACTCTATGCCAGCAAATTAGATAACCTGGAAGAAATGGGTGCATTCCTAGAGATGTATCAACTACCAAAACTGAACCAGGAAGAAATAGAAAACCGGAACAGACCTATAACCACTAAGGAAATTGAAGCAGTCATCCAAAATCTCCCAACGAACAAAAGCCCAGGGCCAGATGGGCTCCCAGGGGAATTCTATCAGACATTTCAAGAAGAATTAATACCTGTTCTCCTGAAACTGTTCCAAAAAATAGAAATGGAAGGAAAACTTCCAAACTCATTTTATGAGGCCACCACTACCTTGATCCCAAAACCAGACAAAGACCCCATCAAAAAGGAGAATTACAGACCAATATCCTTGATGAACATGGATGCAAAAATTCTCACCAAAATACTAGCCAATAGGATCCAACAGTACATTAAAAGGATTATTCACCATGACCAAGGGGGATTTATCCCTGGGCTGCAAGGCTGGTTCAACATCCGCAAATCCATCAATGTGATACAATACATTAACAAAAGAAAGAACAAGAATCCTATGATCCTCTCAATAGATGCAGAAAAAGCATTTGACAAAGTACAGCATCCTTTCTTGATCAAAACTCTTCAGAGTATAGGGATAGAGGGTACATACCTCAATATCATAAAAGCCATCTATGAAAAACCTACAGTGGATATCATTCTCAATGGGGAAAAGCTGAGAGCTTTTCCCCTAAGGTCAGGAACGTGGCAGGGATGTCCACTCTCATCACTGCTATTCAACATAGTATTAGAAGTCCTAGCCACAGCAATCAGACAACAAAAAGAAATCAAAGGCATCCAAATCGGCAAAGAGGAAGTCAAACTCTCACTCTTTGCAGATGATATGATACTGTATGTGGAAAACCCAAAAGACTCCACCCCAAAACTGCTAGAACTCATACAGGAATTCAGTAAAGTGGCAGGATATAAAATCAATGCACAGAAATCAGTGGCATTCCTATACACCAACAACAAGACAGAAGAGAGACAAATCAAGGAGTCGATCCCATTTACAATTGCACCCAAAAGCATAAGATACCTGGGAATAAATTTAACCAAGGAGGCAAGGGATCTGTACTCAGAAAACTATAAAATACTCATGAAAGAAATTGAAGAAGACACAAAGAAATGGAAAAACGTTCCATGCTCATGGATTGGAAGAACAAACATTGTGAAGATGTCAGTGCTACCTAGAGCAATCTACACATTCAACGCAATCCCCATCAAAATACCATCCACCTTTTTCAAAGATATGGAACAAATAATCCTAAAATTTGTATGGAACCAGAAGAGACCCCGAATAGCCAGAGGAATATTGAAAAAGGAAAGCAAAGCTGGCGGCATCACAATTCCGGACTTCCAGCTCTATTACAAAGCTGTCATCATCAAGACAGTATGGTACTGGCACAAAAACAGACGCATAGATCAATGGAACAGAATCGAGAGCCCAGAAATGGACCCTCAACTCTATGGTCAACTTATTTTTGACAAAGCAGGAAAGAATGTCCAATGGCAAAAAGACAGTCTCTTCAACAAATGGTGTTGGGAAAATTGGACAGCCACATGCAGAAGAATGAAACCGGACCATTTCCTTACACCACACACAAAAATAGATGGTTGAATGGTTGAAAGACCTACACGTGAGACAGGAGTCCATCAAAATCCTAAAGGAGAACACAGGCACCAACCTCTTCGACCTCAGCCACAGCAACTTCTTCCTAGAAACATCGCCAAAGGCACGGGAAGCCAGGGCAAAAATGAACTATGGGGATTTCATCAAGATAAAAAGCTTTTGCACAGCAAAAGAAACAGTCCACAAAACCAAAGGACAACCGACAGAATGGGAGAAGATACTTGCAAATGACATATCAGATAAAGGGCTAGTATCCAAAATCTATAAAGAACTTATCAAACTCAACACCCAAAGAACAAATGATCCAATCAAGAAATGGGCAGAAGACATGAACAGACATTTTTCCAAAGAAGACATCCAAATGGCCAACAGACACATGAAAAGTGCTCAACATCGCTCGGCATCAGGGAAATCCAAATCAAACCCTCAGTGAGATACCACCTCACACGAGTCAGAATGGCTAAAATTAACAAGTCAGGAAACCACAGATATTGGCGGGGATGTGGAGAAAGGGGAACCCTCCTACACTCTTGGTGGGAATGCAAGCTGGTGCAGCCACTCTGGAAAACAGTATGGAGGTTCCTCAAACAGTTGAAAATAGAGCTACCATACGATCCAGCAATTGCACTTCTGGGTATTTACCACAAAGATACAAATGTAGGGATCCGAAGGGGTACGTGCACCCCAATGTTTATAGCAGCAATGTCCACAATAGCCAAACTGTGGAAAGAGCCAAGATGTCCATCGACAGATGAATGGATAAAGAAGAGGTGGTATATATACACAATGGAATATTATGCAGCCATCAAAAGGAATGAGATCTTGCCATTTGCAACGACGTGGATGGAACTGGAGGGTGTTATGCTGGGTGAAATAAGTCAATCAGAGAAAGACATGTATCATATGACCTCACTGATATGAGGAATTCTTAATCTCAGGAAACAAACTGAGGGTTGCTGGAGTGGTGGGGGGTGGGGGGATGGGGTGGCTGGGTGATAGACATTGGGTAGGGTATGTGCTATGGTGAGCACTGTGAATTGTACAAGACTGATGAATCATGGATCTGTACTTCTGAAACAAATAATGCAACATATGTTAAGAAAAAAAAAGAAGAAGATAGTAGGAGGGGAAGAATGAAGGGGAGTAAGTCGGAGGGGGAGACGAACCATTAGAGACGATGGACTCTGAAAAACAAACTGAGGGTTTTAGAGGGGAGGGAGGTGGGGGGATGTGTTAGCCTGGTGATGGGTATTAAAGAGGGCACATTCTTCGTGGAGCACTGGGTGTTATACACAAACAATGAATCATGGAACACTACATCAAAAACTAATGATGTAATGTATGGTGATTAACATAACAATAAAAAATTATTTAAAAAATTATCATAAGAATACTTCATTTGTCAGTGAAAACGAAAATAATAGCCATTAGGACTGAAACAATGCTCATGCCCTTGAAGGACAATTTAGAGATCAGATTTCCTAAATTCTGTTCAGTGGTAAGAAAAGACCGCTCATCAATCAAAAGAAAAGCAATTACCATTGCCTTGTCATTTGCCACCATCCACATGTGCAAGCAAAGTCTCTTGTTGACTGTGACCATCAAAAGAGATCATTTAAACCCTTCACCAGGAGTTACGTGTCGTTGTTTTAAAAGCTATAGTTTTAGAAGCAAGTACAACATTCTCAATCAAAAAATCTAAAAATATTTTATTTGGAAGATTTATACAATGCAATATTGATAACTTTTCTATTATCTTGTTTTATTATGATGATGATTATTATTAGTAATAGTATATAAAGAAAGCAAAAAAATGTTTTGTTTTGTTTTTCCACTAAGTCCACATCCCCTCCAGTTTACCCCATGGGCTGGATAAGCATCACCACATTTTGTGTGTGCCACAAACTGTGTGTGCCACGAGCTGAAAAAGTGTGTAAAGTCTTGGAAGTACAAAACAGTCATTAAGTGTGTAAGCTATAAAGTCCGATTGCTAGGATTTAAATCTTGACTCTAGGATTTATTTACTAGCCATGTGATAGGGAGTTAATTTAACTTTTTTGTTCTTTTCATTTCCTCCTCATCAAAACGCTGATAATATGGTAACTGCCTTACAAGCTAGTAGTGAGAAAGAAGGTCAGGCATCAATATGGAGTTCCTGGCATAGACCCTGGTACATGACATGTGTTGATTAAATAGAGCTGTTTTTGTCATTGGCTTAGTAGGGAGGAGAGGAACCAGAAGATGTGCTCTTAATCCCAATCTTTGCCTTGCTTCCCTTCTTGTCTGCTATCCTGAGCTTAATGGAGGGGACAGAAACAGAGGATGAAACAAATTGGGGACAGAAAAGGATAAGTGGAAATAGAAGGAAGTTAAGGAGAAAGAAGAATGGGGCAGGTGGGGCACCCTGAGTAGTCAGCATCTATAAGAAATATAAAAATTGAACCCAAAGGAGGGCTGGGCAAACTTCTCTGGCTAGCCACCTTCCCCCAGCACACTGCTAAGGAAGGTGAGTAGAGGCTTTTATATAGCACAGGAGAAGACACCTAAGTTTGGTCACAGGAGAGAAAAAAAAATAGGTGGCTTGCTGGTGAGAAGACCAAGGGTGGCAGTTGGCACATAGGTAAAGAAACAGCTTTGCAAATAATTTTCAAAATATTTTCAAAATATTCTGTGGAGTTTCCAGAAACATAAGCAGCCCTCCTTTGCACATCCCCCATGTACTCACGCTACCAGATCCTCTTTTGTGGTTATGCCACAGCTGAGGGTCCAGAAAAAGGCTTACCTCATTGGGCCATGCTGCCAAAGTTATTTAAAAAGACATCTTCAAGGAGTTAGCCTGCTTAGTCCCTCCTCATCCTGACTCCCACTCTCCACCCTCTCACCCCAATATGGATTGTGGTGATGCTTTCTCATGCCCACCCAAAACCTGGCCACAAAGCGTTCAAAGGGATTACACCCAAGGGTGAGGCTGTGCTATTGTGGGCAGCCTTGGTTGTTGGCTGTGGGGTTGGCCAGCAATTTTCCACATTGTGTGGCAACTGCTGAGCCCTGCCCATCCACATTTTCTTCTAATCCTGTCCAACTGACTGAAAAGCTCTCCAATTGGTGACCACAGGAGCTGCCAACATCAGGGAGAGAGCCTACTCTTTACCTTTTCTAGGGGAGAGTCCCACTGGTAGGTGGGCAAATGGAAAAGGGGAAGGAAGACTTTTCTCTCTTCTGTAAAACACAACCCCCACAAGACCAGAGAACATGGCCCAACCTTTATGCTCTTCCAGTATCTGTGCCTGCTTTGCATACTTTTGGCAGATGTGTCCCATTACACAAGGTGCAAGGACAATTCTTCCTCTATTCCACCCAGCACCGGATATGCTGATGGTCCCTCGTCTTTATGGGCAACATTCTAACATATCTGGTTGGGAATCTAGCCTTTAGACTCACAAGTGGGGCTGACAGACAACTTACACTCTGAGTCCTCACTCTTGAAAAAGCCAATGAGTTTGATCTGGTCCTCAATGCGTTCGAAGGCTTGGACTTCCAGTTTGCTATTGATGATCTCCACGGGATCTTCAATTAGCTGGAATGCCACACACACGCACATGAAATATGTTCCAATAAGAGAACTGTTCCCTCCACTGCGGGGACATCAGGCACACATGTAGGACACTTTGGCAGGAAGCTGTGGACCCCATCCTCCCCCAGAGTGCACAGCAGCAGTGCCTTCTGAGGAGCTGGCTTAACTCAAGGGGTAGGCCGAGACTAGGCAATTCTATTTCTCTTGTCCATTACTGGTTTAGAAATGGCATGTGACCCAATTCTGGCCAATGACTCTTCAGGGTAGATTTGCTGAAAGCTTTGGGGAAATTCTCCTTTCCTTTTAAGAGAACAATGGAAGCCAGATCCTCTCCCCCACCCCTCACCCCCGATTGCATATGAATGAGGAGATGTGACATATCAGCTCCAATCACTGGTTATCTTAAAACCAATGTGAAGAGTCAGCTTGAGGAAAAAGCCAACACACTGAAAAGAGCACCATCTGTGATTTATCAGTCAGTCTAAAATCTGCCCTCCCTCTGCTCTTCCATTTGTGCTTTTTGTGTCAGGTAGTTGAGCATGGTTTCTGTTATGGGCATCTAAAAGCCTTCACTTAGCTGATAGAGATGGGCCCAGAATTTTCTGTTGCCTCCCTCACTTTTTTTAGGGCTTGCAGGGATGGGTTCATGAGAGAACCGAGCAGAGTCTACGGGTGCTTTTTTGCAGGAGGTGGCCTTCAACTCACTTCTGACTCACTCTTTCTGGGTTTTTGAGGCTGTGAGGAAAAGGCACCAGGCCCCTCTGTGCTAGCTGGTACTCCCTCTGGTCACTAATAAAATAGTTTCTAAGGTAACTTAAGGACCAGCTTCCCAGTAGAAGAAAATAGCACTGTGGAGTAGGCACTCCTTGGTTTTTTTGTGAAGCCCGAGAAATCTGTCTTAGACCAGGACAGATTATCCAGCTTCTCTGTTCTTACTTTGGGATTTCACTTCCCCCTATATCTGAACCCAAACAGCTCCACGCAGGGCCACTGTGCATAAATGCTTACATCCAGGAGAAATTCCACCAGGACATCAGCTGCAAACTCGCCATCAAACTCAATTGTGCGATCACCCTTAAGAATATACAGACTTCCTTCTTCGTCAAAACCTGGAAGAAACAAAAAGTCCCCAAGAAAAGATCATCCTGATGCAAGAAGAGCCATCCTATGGGCTGAGGTCTGGATCAGGATCCCTGGATGACAGTGGGGTCAGGATCAGTGGGGCTAGCATTCAACCTAGGATCTTGAAACCACTCCTGTAAAGGGCTCCCAAAGTACACATTTAAATTGAAATCCTCAAGAACCAACAACTCCACCTGGACTTCAATCTGAAAGAAAAATCTATTCTCTACCCTACCATTGCTTTAATTTTCCAAAAATACTGCCAGCCCTATTCTCCCTGCCAAAAGTTTCAATGCCCCCCTGCCCACTTGACTCCTTAGCCAGGCATTCCAGTCCTTCCACAACCTAACGCCAGTCCCACCCTTCACATTCTCCCCTGGGTAGACTTGCTATCTTAATTCCCTGTGCAACTTCCTTGCTTCTTGCCCCAGGGCTGATGTGAAAGGGTGTGTAAAGGAAAAGTCACAGATGTTCTCCTAGTTCCCCAAATTTGTAGTCACTTCTACCCCCATTCCCCCATCCTGGTCAGTTCCTTTGAGTCTCAGCTTAGGACTCATTTTTCCCAAGAAGGCCACCCTCTTGCCACTACTGCTCTTCTCTTGGCTCCATTTACAGTACTCACTGGAACAGTAAGCTCTCCAAAGGCAGAACCACTGTCCCCTTGGCACCCCAGGATCTTGCACAGAGCCTGAACACGTTAGGCACCCCATAAATGTCCATGGCGAGGATGAACGGCTTACTTTTCTATCGCAGCTGAATTCTGCACATCTTCTTTTCCCAGTTAGCTGATAATGCCACAAGGGAAGGTTCTGCATTTTTCTACCCTCCATTGCTCCTGGCGTAATACTGTGTGCTTTAACAAATGTTTGCTGGAAAACTGTGTTTCCCCCCAGGAATGCTAAATAACTGAGGCTGGCATTTAGTCCAACTGCATGGCATCCTTAATTCCTTAGACTAATTGTTTCCAAGCTCTCTATTAGCTAGAGAATGCTTTCTCCAAATGAACTCTCCTGCAAAACCTCTAGGGAAAAGGAGGCTGGCCCACTGCCTGCTGTGAAGGGTACATGTGAAGAGCCCGGGCACACCCTGGAGCACCATTTGTAAACCCAAAGGACTGATGTACCAGGTATCCTTGAGGCCAGCAGTGACCGATCATGAAGGGTACCTTGGGAACATCAGCCGATGTCCCAATGTTGGATTTTGCTCTAAATGAGATCAGTTAGGAGGCTTTTGTAGTAGTTCAGGCATAGCCTGATGGAGATGAAACTCAGGCAAATGGAAGAGAGGATGAAGATGAAGGCATAAGCCCACAAAATACAACTGTCCTGTAAACTCCGAGAACCAAATAGTTCAAAAGAACCTGCCCCAATTCCTCCAGGCTGAGCTTTTGGGAAAATGTTCATGTAGATTTTTCAAGCTCCATCCACTAGGAGAATATCCACTGGTCCATTCTTATGATAGCTTGCCCAGCTTGTCCCCCCACTAAATTTTTAGATCACTGGAATACTAGTGTTTTCTTCTAACTAAATTTACTGGAAATTCTCCCAAATTCAGCTTCCCATGAAAACAATAGGAAAGAAAACTAGGGAACCAATAGGTTCTGGAGGAAGAGAAACAAGGCACTGAATTGCTTTTGACTAGGGAAAGAATTTAACATACTTTGTTCTCCTGCTCAAAGGGAAAACATATTCCCTAATTTGTCTCCAGGGAAAAGATACCACAGACATTCTTAATAATTCATTATCATTTTACAGTCATGACTTCTTTGTGTCTAACCTAGATACAGTCTCAAAAAATTTAAATCTTAAAAAAATAAAGGTAGTCTTCTTGAATATAAAATAGAGGACAATTGTTTGTAATGCCCTAAGATAATGAACTTGCATGTACCTGACGCCACTACTAATCTTTTTTTTCCCCCTGTGTTTACTACTCCAAATCCAATTAACCTTTCTTCAAAGGTCCTGTTTTATAACCTCCTGCTATTTTTAAATAGCCATTCATCACTGGTCATGCAGAAAAGGCAAAACGGCCAGTACCTGTGTGTGGGTGTTTGGAAAGCAGAGGAGCTCCCCATATTCTCTCTCCCTGGGATTTGGGGGGTGAGAGTCTTAAAGTGCACTTGCACTTAAGCATGACATAATGGACACAAGAGATCACAACATGCACTGTGCGGTCACTTCACCATGCCTCATCTAAATCCTACCCCTCGCCCTCAATGATAATGCCCAGCTGGGGTTTAGCTTTACATTTAGAAACCACTGGGACCTCAGAGTCACTACTATTCATGCTATCTTGTGTTGTCTGCTTCAGCCAAGAGGTAAGGAAATAATAGGTGATGGGAGAAGAGATTTTTCTCTCCCCCAGAGAGATCACCATGGCAGTGAGATAAAGAGGCTAGGCTTTTAAACCGCTCTAGGAGCCAAAAAGAAAGGTTTGACTCTGGCGTCAGTTTCTACAATGACACAAAGCTACATTAGATCTTTCATGTGAAATCATTCAATTCAGGCCAATACTGCTTTCATGAAACTCTTCCCCATCCCAAAACTAAGGTGTGCAGAATCATTTTGTATTTATTTAAAAATAGTCCAGTTATCGTGCATGAAGAAATGAAACTGGACTTTGTTTTTTTTTGAAAGACACATTTGTTTTTCCAGGTATACCTCAAAAATTCCTACTTACCCAGTTTCTTGGCAAGCTTGGCTTCTTTCTTGGCATCCACCATCACAAAGCCTATAGCTTTATGTTCCAGGACCTGGGCCACAAGCTGAAGGGAAAGACAAACCAGAGGGTGAGCAGACCAAAGGCAGAAAGATGGTAGGAAAATCATGGGATAATATTATGGTGTGACAACAAAAGGATTTTCCTCCATGTGTCCTCCTAATCTGACCAATTCAAGCAGCAACGAAGGGATTCCATGCTATCCCCCAGGAGGATAGTTTAGCAGAAGGCTGAGAACCAAAGAGAGAAAATGTGGGGATCAGATCTAAGATACAGGATTTGGAAGAATAAATCCACTGTACTCTGCTTTCAGGGTAGATAAACTTGGAATTGGGGGAGAGAAGAATCAAAAAGGGAGTAAAGAGTACTTGAATGACCATGGATACATGACAAGGGGCCCAGAGCCCTTTGCTAGCCACCAACTGCACCTGGAGTCAGGTGGGGACACAAGAGTTCCCAACGCGCCCTGTGTGGTCACTTAGCCGTGCCCCATCTAAATCCTCCCTCTCACCCTTGAAAAAGTTGAGGAATGCCAGGAAAGCTGAGGAAACTGAAAACAAAGAAGACTGGTGTCCCTAATACCCAAGCACTGTTCTTGATCTGTCCCAGCCCCTGGGCTTGTGGAGTAGGAATGTGCACTGGGTGTGTCAGTGCAGATAGACCCAAGATGGCTTCTGAAGTGTTCCCATAGCCCACGGAGAGGAAGAACTCGTGGTACATTGGAACGGAACCCTCAGCCACAATGGGGAAGAGGGTGCAGCAGTGTCCTAGGTGGGACTGATGGCTGGAAGCTACTCTGGGTGGACACCAACATGGATGATGACATCAAACGCAGGACTGGCATCATGTTAACCTCCCTGAAACTCAGATCTAAGGAAGCAGGGAGGCCTAACTGACTGAGGTCTAGGTCTCGCCATTTGGTGAATGGGTGCTTAAATAGAAACAGTGGAGAAGCTACCAGAGAGATCATGAAATATTAATAGCACTTTTCTTTAAACTTTTTTAAAAAGGTAATTGTAGATCACCGTGCAATTCTAAGATGTAATACAGAGATCCCTTGTACATTTTACCTATTTTCCCCCAAAGCAACATCTTGCAAAACTGTAATACAATATCACAAACTAGACATTGGCATTGATACGGTCAAGATACAGAATATATCCATAACCACAAGGACCCCTCATGTTAACCCTTTATAGTCATATCTGCTTGCTCCCACCCTCATTCCCTTCTTAAAAAGATTTCTGCAAACTTTTCACTTCAAGAATGTTACATAAGTTGCATCCTGTAGTATGTAACATTTTGGGATTAGCTTCTTTAACCATCATATTTCTTTGGAGATTCATTGAGATTTTTGTGTATATCAAAAGGTCATTTATTTTTTAAATTGCTGAGTAGTATTTCCATGGTAAGGAGGTACTATGGTTTGGTCAATTATTCATCCATTTAAGGACATCTGGGTTGTTTAAAGTTTTTGGCTATCATGAACAAAGCTGCTACAAACATTAGTGTACAGGTTTTTTGTGAAGATTGGTTTTAATTACTCTTGGAAACATGATCAGGGGTGTGACTGCTGAGTATAGTAATTGCAGGTTTAATATTTAAAGAAACTGCCAAACTGTCTTCCTGAGTAGCTGTGCCACGTTACATTCCCACCAGCAATGTAGTGATGAGTGATTCAGTTCTTCCACATCCTTGCCAGCATTTGGAGTTATCACTATTTTTAATTTTAGCCATTTTAACAGATGTGTAGTGATATTTCATTTTGGTTTTAATTTGCATTTCCCTAATGTCTAATAAAGCTGAACATTTTTTCATGTACTTATTTGACATCTGTATCTTCTTTTCCATGAAATTCTTGTTCAGGTCTTTGCCTCTTTACTAAATGAGTTGCTTTTTTTTTTTTAACATATAATATATTATTTGTTTCAGGGGTACAGGTCTGTGATTCATCAGTCTTACACAATTCACAGCACTCACCATAGCACATACCCTCCCCAATGTCCATCACCCAGCCACCCCATCTCTCCCACCCTTCTCCCCTCCAGCAACCCTCAGTTTGTTTCCTGAGATTAAGAGTCTCTTATGGTTTGTCTTCCACTCCGTTTCCATCTTGTTTCATTTTTCCCTCCCTTCCCCTATGATCCTCTGTCTTGTTTCTCAAATTTTTCATATCAGTGAGATCATATGATACTTATCTTTCTCTAGTTGACTTATTTCGCTTAGCATAATACCCTCGAGTTCCATTCACATTGTTGCAAATTCCAAGATTTCAATTTTTTGATGGCTGCATAATATTCCACTGTAGATATATACCACATCTTCTTTATCCATCCATCTGTTGATGGACATCTAGGCTCTTTCCATAGTTTGCCTATTGTGGACATTGCTGCTCTAAACATTGGGGTGAATGTGCCCCTTCAGATCACTACATTTGTATCTTTGGGGCAAATACCCAGTAGAGCAATTGCTGGGGCATGGGGTAGCTCTATTTCCAATTTCTTGAGGAACCTCCATACTGTTTCCCAGAGTGGCTGCACCAGCTTGGATTCCCACCAACAATGTAGGAGGGTTCCCCTTTCTCCACATCCTCTCCAACATTTGTCGTTTCCTGACGTTAATTTTAGCCGTTCTGACTGGTGTGAGGTGGTATCTCATTGAGGTTTTGATTTGTATTTCCCTGATGCCGAGTGATGTTGAGCACTTTTTCATGTGTAAATGGGTTGCTTTTTGGTTGTTGAGTTTTGAGAGCTTTTTAATATTAGTCCTTTGTCAGAGATGTGGTTCATGAATATTTCTCTCACTCTGTAGCTTATCTTTTTATTTTCTTAATAGGGCCTTTCACAGAAGAAAAGTTTTTAATTTTGATCAAGTCCAATTTATCAGCTTCTCCATTTATGGATTGTGCCTTTGGTGTTAAGTCTAAGAACTCTTTGTTTAGCCCTGTATCTTGAAATTTTCTCCTAATTCATTTTCTAAAAATTTTTTGTGAAAGATTTATTTATTTATTTTAGAGAGAAAGTGCATGCAGGCGTGCATGAGCAAGCAGGGGGAGGGGCAGAGGGAGAGAGAGAATCCTGAAGCAGACTCTCCACTAAGCGGGGAGCCCGATGCAGGGCTCAGTCCCAGGACCCTGAGATCATGACCTGAGCTGAAATCAAGAATCAGAGGCTTAACCAACTGAGCCACCCAGATGCCCTCTTTTTCTAAAATTTGTATAGTTTTAATTTTAATTTTACTTTTAAGTTTATGATTCATTTTGAGCTATATTTTGGTAAGGTGTGAGATTTATGTTGTTCTTTTTTTTTTTTTTGTCCAGCACCATTGTTAAAAAGTCTATCTCTCCTCCATTGAATTGCTTTTGCACCTTTGTCAAAGATCAGTTGACATAATTATGTGGATCTATTGCTGCTTTCTCTCTTCTGTCTGCCAATATCACATGGTCTTGATTACAGTCACTATATAATAGACCTTGAAGGTGAGTAGACTGCCTTTTCCCACACAATTCTTTTTTTTTTTTAAGATTTTATTTTTATGTAATCTCTACACCCAATGTGGGTCTTGAACTCACAACCCTGGGATCAAGAGTTGCATGTTTCCCTGACTGAGCCAGCCAGGCACCTCCCACATGATCTTCTTTTTCAAAATAGCTTTAGCAAGTTTAGTTCCTTTGCATTTCCATATAAACTTCAGAATAATCTTGCGTATAATTACAAAAAATATTTCTAGGATTTTCACAGGAATTGCATTGAATCTTTAAATCTGTATGTTAACTTAGGGAGAATTGACATATTTAATTTGGTGTCTTCCAACTCATGAACATTTAGTTAGATCTTCCTTGACTTCTCTCAACAGCATTATGTAGTTGTTAGCATACAAGTCTTGTGCGTGTTTTGTTGGGTTTCTACTTAAGTATTTAAATGTTTTGAGTGATTTTAATAGTATTGTATTTTAAATTTTGGTGTCCGTGTGTTTATTGCCAGTAAATAGATATATAATTGGTTTGTGCGTGTTTATTTTGTATCTCGCAACCCTGCTCAACTATTATTAATTCTAAGAGGTTTCTGTTTTGTTTTTGTGGATTCCTTTGGATTTTCTATGTAGACAATTCTGTCATTTACAAATATGGACAATCTGTATGCCTTTTATTTTTTTGTGTTTCCTTATTGCACTGACAAGAACTTCCAGCATTATATTGAATAAAGGTAGTAAAAGTGGACCTCTATGCCTTGTTCTCAATCAGGAATTTGTCTACCTTTCCTTTCAGTTTTATCAGTTTTTGTTGCACATATTTTGCCGTTCTGTTCTTTGGTGCATATACCTTTAAGATTTCTTGTTTTCTTGGTGGAGTGAGCCTGGATTGAGCCTGGATCTATTTGGCTCTACAGTCTGTGCTATAAATCCCTCTGCTTCCTCTTCTGTGGTTGCTTCTCTCGTTTTCTCTTCATTCCTATGTTCCCCTCCATTGTTCCCAGCATCTCTGGCTTCTGCCTTGGATTTCCTTTCTTGTTATAACTTCTTTGAGGACTTTCTTTGCCGATTCATTCTTCCCTCCTTAACCTTCTCACATGCTCCCCAGTCCCTTTCTTGCTCTCTGCTCCTAATCACTTATGTTCCTTTAAGGCTAAGCATATTGGTCACAGCACAGAAGCTGCTCTGTGGAGTGCCCCTGGTGACTGGGGGTGGAGGGGAAGGCAACAAATGGCACCACCTGCCCTTAGGTCAGTTTTCTCTCCTTTCCTTGGATTTTGGCCGAGACTAGGGAAGGCTTAAGATGAAAGACATCATCATCAGTGTTTATGTGATGACTCATCTGAGCTTTCCGGCAACGCTTAAACAGGCCAATCTTTCTGCAAAGTCACTTGGCTTTTGTCTATTGCCTTCAATTCATTAGACAAGGTCATTTTTGAAATGTAGACATATAAGCCACTCTGCCCTACTTAGTGCTATCAAAATGTTGATTTAAATGTTCCCTTGTCTATCATTCAAAATTAATGATGGTGAGACCTAATGGCTTTGTGATATCAGTAAGTTTCCCTACTCCTGGAGCATGAGCCTCTAGCAGTGATTCCTAAACTTCAACATGCATTTAAATCACAGGCTAAAATGGAGCTTCCTGGGCCTCAGCAGCAGAAAGTAGAGAACAGAGCTGGGGTAGGGTTCAGAGATGTAAGTTTTTAAAAGCTGCACTACCACACCCCATGATTCTGACACAGCAGATCTCAGGCCACATACCACACTTTGGAAAGCACTGCTATAAATGATGGTCAGTTCATCCAAAAGTGATATGGTATCATGTTTTTCAACTGTGACCCTCAGGCCCATGCTTGGCTCTGTTGACCCCTCTACCTTAGGCACAGGAGAGAAATACTAATAATAGTAAGAATATAAGCGATGAACTCTGAGAATTAAACAGAATTTTACCCCTGACCTCTCCTAGGCCTATACCACCATATTTTGTTGGCCTTTAGGTAGATGCAAAGGCGTGCCTCCTCTAGGCATGGAAAGCATAGCCTCTAGTTACCTTATCCATATTTATATGTGACTTTTGAACCCATATGAGTGAGAGGTGCTATCTCAGACAAGCTCAGTCCTGTTTCTTGGGTTTCCTGTTTAACTAAGCATAGCCAGTCACTGTCCTCAAAACAGACGGATGGACAGAGCTCGCAGTCACAAATGGGCCAGAAAACCCATGCTAGCTGAGACCTGCTCACCTCCTCCTTGGCACCCATAGGCACAGTCCCTGCAGTGTCCTGTCACTCTCGCCTTCCACCCTGATTAGGCCAAAGCCTGCCCACTTGAGCTCTGTCATCACTCTTGTCTGCCCTAGCAAGCACCCTTCATGGGCTGCGCCAAGGGTGGCCAGTGCTGGCAGCAACCCAAGAGAGAGCAGTGAGACTGGGTTGGGGGAGAATGTCTGGGGTGAAAGCCTGGGCCCTCCTGGGCTGAGTCCTGACATGACCCAGGCCCCCCCAGGACCAAGAATCCCCGCTGAGCTGACGGGGCCAGCTGGACATTTTCTGCCTCTCACACTTGGCTCCATCTTGTCTCCACCTTTGCTTTGGTCCTAAATCTCCAGTTCATATGTTGCTTTCTCCACCCTCCTGCAGCCCAGTCTCACTGCATGCTCTCAGTTGCTGCTAGCCTTGGCACTCCTGGCTGCAAAGCCTGCTCCAGGCTCATCTTTCACTCCAGCCTCCTTTCTGTGAATTCCAATAGCCCATGACAGGGACATAGCACTCTGACACTGATTTTGCAGTCATTAAAGTCATGTATAAACCTCTTCTGTACTGTCCATCTTTCTTCCCTAAGGAGAAGGACCCCATTTTGTGCCTCTGGTCTCTCATATAGCTCCTTAGAGACACTCAGCATACTTTGGATGAATGGATGGACTGGCCCAAGCACTTCATAAGTTCAAGGGACTTATGAGCCAAAGTGGGAAGAGGCAATTGTCACTAACTACAGTGATTAAGAGTTACAAATATGAGGAAGAGAAAAACAAAGAGAGTCAATATGTCTCCTGAATTCTCAGAAAACTGGAATACTCTTTTCTGATCTGACTGCAATTTTCTCCTGTTGACTTACAATCTTTCCCCCATTGGTTTTGTTTGTTTGGCTGGTTGGTTACTTCTCAGATGGTCTTGTTTATCGTCCATCCTAGAGAATGAGGTTGTCACTTATTGGTTGGTACATACAGCCCTGGGCGCTGGTGCAGTGCTCATTCTTTCCAGAAACATTAGGATCTGCTTTAGGATTCTAGATGATTCTTTTGAGTATAAACTAACTTTACAAAAAAGAAAAAGGTTATGCTAAGTAATATGCAAAAGTCAGTGTAAATAAGTAGATATTCATAGTATACCCTTTCTCTCTCTCTTTTTATTGCATTATATAGGTATTTATTGCAACATTGTTATCTCTGCAATGACATAATCAAAGTAGATCTCATCTTTAAATGAATAACTGAATCCCACCTTTAAATAGTTTGGCCCAGTGGTTAATAATACAATGCTTGGCATCAGAGACCTGGATTCCTGACTGGATCACAAGTGCTGGGACTCTGCTATAAAATATGGACAATAACAATATCTATTTCATGAAGCTGTTTTGAAGACTAAATGAGATAATGCACATAAAGTTGTTGACACAGTGTTGGCATACAGTAAGTGCTTAATAAATGTTATATATTTTTTTCTTAAGATTATGACAGCTGGGTAAGTTTCCAGACTTTGTGCCAATTCAAAAGGACCAAAGCCTAATGTATTGGAATGGAAAGAAAACAAAAACTATTCATCGGGGACCTGCTATGATCGAGGTATATGCCCAATAGAAGTGTATAAGACAGTGTCAAGGACCCTGTGATTTCATTAAGGAGGAAGCTAATGAAAAATTAACTGGTAGGTACAAAGGGAATAAAGGTAGAAAACAAGGGTTATGGAGAATTAGAGAGAGAGAGAGCTCATGGGTGGGGAGGTCAAATCATGCAGAGCCTAGTGGGCTGTGATTAGCATGGATTTAACTTTCATGCACTCAGAATGAAATTTAAAATCCCTAACACGACCAACAGGGCCCTGTACCGTTTAGCCTGCCTGCCTCTCTAACCTCATTTGGGGCCACTCTGCCTCTTCCTTAATACACTCTTCTTCAGTTCCTCAAACCATCAAGCTCTTTCCTGCCCCAGGAGGTCTTTGCATGGGATGTCCCTGTTCGGCCGTGTCCCCAAGCCCTAGGCTAGGCACCGGCTGCAGGTGCCTGCAGGGAATGCCTGGTCCTACCCACAGAAAGGCACTGAATGCACTCTGCTTCCACATACACCCTTCCTTCTTTCAGGAGACCCTTTTCTCCATATGTCACCAACTCTGACTATCCTTGAAGGCTACACGTAAATGTCAGTTCCTTAAAAGGCATTCCCTGACCCCCAGTCTGAATCAGGTGCCTTTTGTACTCTTGTCCAAGACACGCTGTGCTCTTCCTTTACACTTCTTTCCCAGTTCGTAAGCACACCTTGACTTACACAATCGTTTAGCTATACTTACACATTTGATAGCTGTAAGCTCTCTGTCCATGTCTGTTTTTCTCCCCATGCTCTCCCTTTAGAGTACCTGACCAGAATGGATCTCAAAAAATATTAGTTCCTTGCCCTTAGTATGATCTGATTTGAATTGTGGAATCTATAAACAAAACAAAACAAAACAAAAAACAAAACTGAACTCATAGATACAGAGAACAGATGAGTGGTTGCCAGAAGTGGTGGGGGGTGGGTGAAATGAATGAAGGGAGTCAAAAGGTACAAACTTCCAGCTCTAAGAAAAATAAGTCCTGGGGATGTAATATACAGTATAATGGGTATAGTTAATAATACTGTATTGTGGGAGCCTGGGTGGCTCAGTTGGTTAAGCAACTGCCTTCGGCTCAGGTCATGATCCTGGAGTCCCGGGATTGAGTCCCGCATCGGGCTCCCTGCTCAGCAGGGAGTCTGCTCCTCCCTCTGACTCCCCCCTTCTCGCTCTCTCTATCTATCTCATTCTCTCTCTCAAAATAAATAAATAAAATCTTTAAAAAAATAATAATAATACTGTATTGTATGTCTCACAGTTGCTAAGAGAATAGATCTTAAATGTTCTCATCACACACAAAAAAACTAGTAACTATGTACAGTGATGAATGTGTTAGCTAAACTTACTGTGATAGATCATTTCACAATATACATATGTATCAAATCATTATGTTGTACACCTAAAATTAATACAATGTTGTATGTCAGTAATATCTCAATAAAAGTTGTTTCACTGAGGGGCTCCTGGGTAGCTCAGTCAGTTAAGCCTCTGACTGTTTTTTTTTTTTTGAAGATTTATTTATTTATTTAATTGACAGAGAGAGAGACAGCGAGAGAGGGAACACAAGCAGGGGGAGTGGGAGAGGGAGAAGCAGGCTTCCCACTGAGCAGGGAGCCTGATGTGGGGCTCGATCCCAGGACCGTGGGATCATGACCTGAACTGAAGGCAGTCGCTTAACCAACTGAGCCACCCAGGCACCCCTGCCTCTGTTGATTTCAGCTCAAGTCATGATCTCAGAGCTGTGAGATGGAGCCCCGAGTTGGGCTCTATACTGGGTGCAGAGCCTCCTTAAGATTCTCTCTCTCTCCCTCTGCCCCTCCCACCGCCTTTCTCCCTCACGCTCTAAAATAAATAAATAAATAAATTTGTTTCATTGAATATTTTCATAAAATAAAAAAAAGAGGATTTTGGGCGCCTGGGTGGCTCAGTTGGTTAAGCAACTGCCTTCGGCTCAGGTCATGATCCTGGAGTCCCAGGATCGAGTCCTGCATCGGGCTCCCTGCTCAGTAGGGAGTCTGCTTCTCCCTCTGACCTTCCCCCCGTCTCATGCTCTCTCTCTCATTCTCTCTCAAATAAATAAATAAAATATTTTTTTAAAAAAGAAGATTTTAAAGTCATCTGGTTACACTAACTGATGGAAATGGTATATTACTAAATTCACCTGTAAAATGAAAAAGTGATGAACACTGCCATATTTTTGTCCTGTCATTTAAATCCCAAATTCATAGGATGAACATCCAACACCTGACTTGCAAGAAAATCTACTTTTATAGACCCCGAACCTATCCTGAAAAGTAGAATTGTTACTCTCTTTTGTCTCTGTACACTTGAATGTATTACTATTTCATATTTATGTTGCACATGAAGTAGTCTGTAAATTGTAATTTTAAGGTACTATGTGCCTCTGGTAGGTACCATCTTTACAGCATGGTGTAAAAATTTTTAAATTAAGCAATTTCAATGGAAATTGAGATTTCTGGCTTTCCTTGAAAAATTAGAAGAGCTGGAACCACATCACTACCTTGCAGTAACTAAACACACAATTAGTTTCTCAAGGAAATGAATGAATGCCAGAAGAGACTGCTTGGGAGAGGAGAGGCCCCTTAGACCTTGACCGAGGAGCAGCACATGGATGGGCAGAGGCTAGCAGTGAGGGCGTCTCGGGAAGACAAAATGGCAGAAGTGGAGGTTTGGAGATGCAGATATGCAGGATGGGTATAGAACAGGCTGGCTTACTTGAGCAGAGAGCTTATTTGAGGGTGCTGAATGGAGTGGTGTATTTAAGGCACACAAGAAAAAGAAGGTAAAGGATTTGAATATGAGGACAAGCGGTTCTGAGCTGGGAGTATCTGGGTAGGAGAACAATATGGCTAATTGGAGTTTGAGGAGGGTCCATCTGAGGGCGTAGACCAGACAGACAGGAAGGAGACTGGAAAGGAAAGGTGACCAGTTGAAGCTGATGCCATTGTCTGAATGGAAGACGACTGGTCTCAGACTGAGGTGGCGGCAAGGGGACAGATGTAACATGGGAGGTGACGTTACAAATGGAGAGTCGGTCAGACTGACAGCTCTTCCGTGGCTTTGGAGAGAGCAGGGAGGGAGACCTCACAAAAAGAGGAGGCCAGAGAACAGACTGAAGGACAAAACAGTGACATCAGGGGGGCATGCCAGAACCGGAGGCGAAGTTCTCAGCTTGGATTTAAATGCAATGTGTTCATGGCAGTCGAAGTCCAGTCAAGTGCTGGAGGTGCCAACCTGGCGCTCAGGGGGAGAGGTCCCATACGGAGCAGTGGAGGTGAAAGGTAGGGGCATAAGGGCAGGTGGCATCTTCAGGGAGGCCAGTGTGTGAGAAAACCACAGGGTGGAAGACTGGCCATCTCAGAAGAAACAAGAACAGAAAGAGGAGTGTGCCCTGGAGGCAGGGAGGAGTAGGGGGGCAGAAATCAGAGGAGGACTGGGAACATAGTCAAAGGCATGGCAGGAGAGAAGCTCGAGAAGGAGCAGGTGGTTGGATCAAGTATTGACGGCAGTCACGGACAGTGGGACCACCACGAGGTCTCTCCTCTCAGGACTGGTAAGTCACTGGTGACCTTTTAGAGAAGAGCTGGGCCAAAAGCCAAACCACTGGGAGTTAAGCAGTTGAGTGGGTGGCAAGGACATGTTAGAGCAGGTGTGGATCACTGGTTCAAGAAGTCTGCCCATGAAAGGCAGGAGAGAGTCATCCAGCAGCACTAGGGGGCATGTTCCAAGAGCCATGTGACCACTCCCTGGGCCTTGGGACATCAGATGCAGACCATCAGGGGCCCCGTGTTTGTCCCTTCAAGTGCAGTCCCTTCATGGCACTCCTCAACTCCCGGAATGGACTGAAGAAAGCTACATTGGTACCACATCTCATGGTCAGAGGGAAGGTGGGGAAGGCAGGGGCGGTTCCGTTAAAGGGAACTGAGTGTTGGGGGAGGGGTACCTTCTGCAGGGTCAAGAATCTGCACAAAATCGAGGACTGAGGAGCCTGGGGATAAATGTCACAGATCTTTGCTCAAAGTAAATGTCCCTCAGGCCGGTCATTAAAAATACCCTGGCTACAATCCTGCTTTTTCCATGTAAGCCAAGAAGCACACTGTTTTCACCCACTGTCCCTGATACCATCTGGCGACATGTCAAGTAATTCAACAACTGCGTGTCCTCCCTTGGAACTGGAGAGCTGACGTTTATCCCCGGTAATCTGTCACTTTCTGCCACCCTCAGATGAGGCCCAGGCTATGTATAGCTGGGCATTGGCACGTGATGGCCCCATGCAAGAGGCAGGCGAGGGAGTGGAACACCTATTTTATGAGATGGGAGTAAATACTGAGGCCTCTGGAGGCTGGAATGGGTGGCCTCCGACAGAGCTTTGGGGAAGAGGGAGATTGTTGATTGTTTCTACTGGCGCTCTTAGGCTCTGTCTTTGGTCAATGCCAGGGAAGAGACCCAAGGACCAAAGCCGTGTGTTCTTTCCACCATGTTGAGAAGCAGCATAACAATAATAAAAATAGCACCCATTGGGTGTTTACTATACGCCAGATACTGCTCCAGTCCCTTACATGGATTATCTTACTGGATCTTCTCAAAACCCACAAAAACAGAAGTTTGTAGATGAGGAATTGGAGGCATAGAGAGGTCAACCAACTTGCCTAAGGCCACATAGCACTTCAGTAACATAGCTGGGTTCCAGCCTGACACTGTGGCTCCAGAGTCCAGGCTCTCATCCATTACATTCCACTCTCTGCACCTGGGCTCAGAGAAGCCCCGGGCCAAATCCTGGCTCCACTACTGAGAATCTGAGCAGGTCCCAACTTCTCTGATCTCAATTTTCTAATCTAAAAATGAGATCTAGGGTGCTTGGGTGGCTCAGTCGTTAAGCCTCTGCCTCCAGCTCGGGTCATGATCCCAGGGTCCTGGGATCAAGCCCCACATCAGGCTCCCTGCTCAGCGCGGAGTCTGCTTCTCCCTCTCCCTCTGCCTGCCACACCCCCTACTTGTGCGCTCTCGCACGTGCACTCTGTCAAATAATAAATACATACATACATACATATATAAATAACCTTTAAAAATGAGATCTAATTCTTGCAGAAGTAGCATGGAAGCAAGTGCTTAGGGAATGTTTGTTCCTTCTAAATTCACTTGGGGCAACCCCGTGACACTAACCTGGTGGTTTCAGCATTACCTGGAGGGAAGCCTTGTAAAAACACAGATTCCTGGGCCCACCTCAGTTTTTGATTCAGCAGGTCTGCAGTGGGACCCAAGCATTTGCATTTATGACAAGAAATACATCCTTGGTGATGCTGGTCCCAGGCCCACACACTGAGACCCACTGCTTGACAACTGTCTTTAACACACAATCCCAATCTTTTATCATGTAGCATCTTGTGATGTCCAAACTGGCTGAATGAGAAAGGCCAGGTTTTTTCCTTTTCATACTGAAAGCATTATTGCAATGGCATTTTTTTTTTAATGGCTTTGGCTGACATGGGACCAGGCCATGCCCCTTACCATTTTTCTCAGCAGAGTTCTGTGCCCAAGAGGTGGTGAAAATGTCATTTGGCAGCCCCAAACCTGACTTCTCCTGGTAGCCGCCTCCTCAGCCTGTCTCAAGAGTCCCACAAAGTAGTCACTACGTTCCTGGAGCAAGGGAGAGATCGGCCCTTTTTTAACTAAACCTGCCATAGGTTGGTGCACCTTATAAAAAAAAAAAAAAAGAAAGAAAAAGAAAAAGAAAGAAAGAAAGAAAGAAAGAAAGAAAGAAAGAAAGAAAGAAAGAAAAAAGGAAAAAAAAAGGGGGCGCCTGGGTGGCTCAACTGGTTAAGTGTCTGCCTTTGGCTCAGGTCATGATCTCAGGGTCCTGGGATTGGGCCCTGCGTTGGGCTCCCTGCTTGGGGGAAATCTGCTTCTTCTTCTCCCTCTGCCCCCCTCCCCAACTCGTGCTCTCCCTCTCTCTCAAATAAATAAATAAAATCTTTAAAAAAAAATAAAAGGAAAAGAAAAGAAAAAGGCAGAGGGTGCTTCAGCTGATAGAGAGGCCTCTTAAATGTAAAACAGTGACAAGACCAGGAGCTCTTGACTTGCTGCTCCCGCAGAGTGCCATGAAAAGTAGAAGGGACACCTGTCCCTGCTTGACTGAACTTTATGAAATGTGTGACCAGTATTTATTTTGATGGCATCTGCTAATGACAACAAACCACGGATATCCAGCGGGTGGGGCGAGCTGGAGCTTGTGACATGCTTTTGCGTACACAGAAATCTCAGTAACAGCCCTTTACTGGGCACGATACATGTGCCACTCACTTTACACATCACCTCTTTTCTCTCTGTAAGCCTCTGTCCTGAAGGTATTGTTACAAGGAAGCCTGGAGGAGCCAAGTGACCTGCCTGTGACCATACGCAACCGCAAGGACTGCAACCAGGTGGGTCTCACTCCAGAGCGTGTGCTTCTTTGTCAGGCAATATTGAGCGTCGCATTCACTTTTTCCTGTAAATCTGGGGGGTGCTTTGTTTCCTTCATAAATAAATGTCAGATCCATTTGGTGTCCTGAGCCAAATTGGCTGTGCGTGTCGGTGTGAAGTAGAGGCAGGTGAGTGTGTGAGGGAGTACCTGTTGGCTCGCCTGGTCTGCCTCCCTGCCCAGCACACAGCAGATGGTGAGGAGAGGCCTGCCTGGCGTGGGGCGGCAGGCACTCCTGGAACAGGCTCTGTGGGCACTCAGAAGCGGCTTTGGCCTGCCCGGCCCAGCACACTGCAAGATGGCGCACTGGCCATCTTCCTGCATGGCCGGCCAAACAGAAACAGCTTATCTGGATAAAATCACATTCAGCTGATAGAAGAGGGAGCCTCCCAGGCTCTGTGGTACAGACTCGGTACTTTGGAGGGCTGGCTTTCTTGGTGGAAGAAGTCATTTTAGATGCTAAGGCTGAGCTGTTGATACGAAAATCCTTTAGACCAACCAGTGAAGCTCAAACTACAAGAGAGGGGGCTGCTGTTTTTAAAGAAAAACTGTGTGATTCTGAAACATTTTATTTCTGACTTTTTATCTTACTGCTTTACCTTGTAATAGTCTTACAGTGGTGACTTTCATGGTATCTCAGATCTCCACTTAAAAAATGTATAACATTGGTAGGAGGTCTACCTAATGGATATCATGGCCAGACACCCTGTTCGGAATCCAGTATTAGAGTGAGAGAAGAAAGTTCCAATGGTCTAAAAACTTCTGGATCAACAGTGTGTTTTCCATCTTGTAAAATCTCTATTAATTCTCTAGGTGGAAGGAGAATTAATCTCCTTCCATCAATTCAAGCCATGATCTTCTAATAGCACTTCTGTCTTTCCACCATCTGCCCCTGGGAAGTGCACAGTAAACTCTCATCAGATATTTGGGCGGCACTTGGGCTCTAAGGAGATCTGCAATTTCAGAGTGGGCATGGGTACACATTGTCTGAGAGGGCATTGGCTCTAGGGGAGGACTCTTTCTCAAAGCCAAACCAAAATAAGCCTGACCTCATCTGATTTTACAGAGGGCAGCAGGTGCAAGTTTGGAGGATGCCATTTTTGGGCAGTGAACAGTTGGAAGAAATACCTGAATCCTGTGTGTGTTGCTATTCTCTGCCCACAGCTCCCACATCATTCCATCTGTAGATTTACTTGACTCTAGCAAGTTCATTTTGCCTTCCTCTCTTGGGGCTTAGAAATGCAATCGTAGGGACATTTGCCAGTGCTAATAGGTCTGAAGGCAGGGTCAGCCTTACAGAGCCCAGAGGTTTCTGCTTGTGCTGGATATATCCTTGAGACTGAGTGTCCTGTGGTTTAAAAAAAATCAGTTTCACCCATTTTTCAGTGGGATGAATCAAGGATGACAAAACATCCCTGAATCTGACAGAGTCAACCTAATTTTATGCCTTTCCACTCAATGCTTTTTTTAAATTAATTTAACTTTAAAAAGAGATCCGGGAGAAATATATTTTTGATATAGGCAATAGATTTATAATTACTTGCCTTTCCTTCTCTCTCTTTTCATCCATCCATCCATCCATCCATCCATCCATCCATCCATCCATCCAGGTTTTGCTGGATTTCTTTTAAATCCTAAGTAGGTGTGAAGCATTAGCCCATTTGCTCACACTGGTCATTTCGGTACAACATAGTCCTACTGTACAATTAAATGTTGCTCAAGTGTGGGTGAAAATCCAGAATACAAATTAAAGACACTTGTCCCTTTGTAAGTTGGCACTGCTTACAAACACAAAGCAATCCCTTTCAGCTGTTCCTTGGTGTCATGGAAGGAACATGTCATTTGGAACCAAATAGATATGAGTTCAAATCCTGATTCCTGCTCTGCCATTTTATAGCTTTTTGACCTCGGGCAATTTCTACTTAACTTTTGGGATCATTTCTTTGCATACATTGTGAAAAAATGCTGTAAGAATTAAGTAAAATAATATATATAAAGTGCCCATATTGGGTATCGTTTATGGTAAATTCATAATAAGTGCTATCTCCCTTCTCCTTCTTCTCTTCTGTTCATTTAACATTCACTCAACAAACACTGCTGAGTGCCCACCATGAGCCAGACACTAACGTAGGTGCTGGCATACAGCAATGAAGAGAACATTTTGCCTTTGCCTTTGTGGATTTTACATTCTGTAAGGGTGTCAAACAATGGGCAATGTGTCAGCTGAGCGCTAGGAGAAAAACAGAGTAAGGAAGAGAGGTTAAAAGGAGTGCTCGGAGAGTGGGCTATGGAGGTCAGGGAAATAACTTCTTTCATAAAGTGTCATTTAAGCAAAGAACTAAAGGAAGTGAGTTCTTAGCATTAATAAAAGAACATCTCTTTAGCTATAGGGATCCATGTCATCTGCATTTTGGTTTTTTTTTTAAGATTTTCTAAAAGATTTATTTATCTATTTGAGAGAGAAAGAGAATGAGCACATGAGCCAGGGGGAGGGGCAGAGGAAGAGGGAGGAGAGGGAGAGAGAGACTCTTCAAGCAGACTCCACGCTGAGCTCGGAGCCCGACCCAGGCTTGGTCCCAGGACCTGGGATCATGACCTGAGACGAAACCAAGAGTGAGCCGCTTAACTGACTGAGCCACCTAGGCGCCCCTCATCTGCATCTTGAAGGAAGCAGGTATGAATATGTGATGGATAAATGAAAGAATGAATATTTCTCTTTGGGTGGTCATAGGGTTGTTTCAAGCTATAGAACCCTTACTAGTTTGCTTTAAACAGCTTTCCCATAGTTTCCTGTCAAACACGTTAACACCTTAGTATCCCATATTCTCCAGGGTCTTAGATTTGTCATTTCTTTGTGGAAAAGGGCAATGTGACACAGCAACCAAATAGATGGTTTTTTCCCTTCTGAAGGCCTATCCTGTACCCTGACAAAAGAAGTAGGGTAAGTCTTCCCATGGGCCCAAGCATCCCTTTTTAAGGAGGTCCAAGATGTTAGTCATTAGCTGTGAGAGGGGACAGTGGGAGAATACTAAGAGGCTTGTTTGGTCCTAGAGCAGACCTGAACCCCTACAGCCCCAGAACGAATTTATGCCTGCAGTTCAAACCAGGGGTATGCTAACAGCTCCAACACCATTTGAGAGAGTCAACGGACCAAAGATCAAGTAGTTGCAACACGATTCTGGTTATCTGGAAAAATTCTCTAGAGAAATTTTCTCAAGAGACCACAGCTGTGCTTTGCAAACTTTAACATGCCTATGAATCACTTGGAGGATCCCATTTAAATGTAACGAGCACCCAGGTGATGCCTTTGCCCGTGCTCTGGGGTCCGCATTCTGAGCATCAAGTCTCATGTGTCCACAAGCTTGACTGCACATGAGAATCACCCACGGAGCTTTTAAAAACTGTAGTACCTGGATTCATCCCTTACCCCATCACCAATGAAATCAGTATCTGGGGGGAGGAGACCCAGGTACCAGTATTTTTTTTTAAGTTTTATTTGAGAGAGAGAGAGAGAGAGAGAGAGAGGAAGAGTGCACATGTGAGTGGGGGGTGGGGGGTAGGGCAGAGGAAGTGGGAGAAAGAGAATCGCAAGCAGAATCCCCTCTGAGCAGAGTCTGATGCAGAGCTCAATCTCACGACCCTGAGATCATGACCTGAGACAAAACCAAGAGTTGGAGGCTCAACCACCTGAGCCACGCAGGCGCACCCAGGAGCCAGTATTTTTTTAAAAACTCTTGGTGATTCCAGTATGTAGCCAAGGTTGAGAACTATTACAGTTGGCCAAGAACATGGTCTAAATTTCAAGCAACAGGTAAAGAGAATTAGCATTTGATAAGCACTGGGTATATTTCAGGCACTCGTTTAGGCATTCTACATAGATTAATCTCCTAAATAGTAATCAGCATAACAAAATAATATCTGATTCGTGTACAGCTTCTTATAATTTTGTAAGAAATTTTTATTCATGTGCTTTCATTTAAGTCTTTTAACTCACTGATAGAAACTACATGACTGGTTTAATAGATGCGTGAAATGAGGTGCCTAGCCATGACTTGCTCTGGATCAAGAAGCAAGTGTAAGAGAATTTCAGGCACTCCGAGCTCCAGTTGTCTGCTTTTCCTGAGCATGGCTCCCTCATCTGAAGTTGGATATAAGAGGACGGCCATGCTCAGAAAATGCACGAGAGTCATGTCAATGACATTGGGCATACTGCAGGGTGTAAAGAGGTTGAATCACTCACTCCCAGCCAAAGAGATTTCACTGATATGCAAATTGATTAGGAGACTATGTTCTGAATAGAGAAGGGAGCTCAGTCTGTTAGGGACCTTGGTAGACTGGGAGCAGCAGTATCAAGAGACTTCCTTAAATAGCAACAGAACCCAGAGCCCTACATTGACCAGGATTCTGATTCTTGATTCTGCTACAGATGGTGAAACCAGCCACCCCACCCCCCACAGGGCCTAATGAATAATCTGTGCCAGAATCACCATCAAAAATTATTGAAAAATAATCTGTTTACCAGCACTGGAAAATTGGTCATAACAAGCTGTCTTCCTACTGGTAAACAGGCCATTTCCAATCATTTTATGTGATGATGCTGTATTCAGTATCTAAGAGGGCCTAGGAGAAAGCAGGTTGTATGTGGATGGCAGCAGCTTTTATGTGGTGAGCGGAAGTGAGACCTCCTTAAGCAGGAAGAACAGAAGGTCTCCACAGGTGGATGCTGAGGAGCAGCCTCTGACCTCGCACCCTAGCTGAGGTCTGTTGAAAAATACCAGGAGCACTGGGTCAACCTGCCATGCAACTACCAGGATGGTGTGGCTATTCCTGCAAGACCCCAGGCTGCCTGCCCATCTAAGGGACCTAGCTCATCCTAAACAACCGAAGCGGTGGTCACCGATCACAATGAGGAAAGCACAGCTCGTTCATCATCTGTTCACTGACTCATTCATTCATGTATTCATGCTAACGTGACTCAGAGTCCGGTAAGAACAACGGATATTTGATGAATTGATATTTCTGTTCAGGGATTCACATTACTTATTTTCATGTTCTAAAACATTCCATAACTTGCCTGAGAAGATCCCCCATGGTTTCTCCCAATCCAATAAATGCATATTGGTTACAGGCTGGCCTATTTAGTCGCTCCAACAAAACACATGTACACAGTTAATAGTACCAACTTTGAACATGAGATGTGATATAGAACGCCCAGAGATCCTACAACCGAGGTCCATGCATGTCTCCTTTCTCCTTTTCTTCTAGAGATGTTGGGGTAGCAAGACATTATTTCTATATGAGCATGAAGCTCACTAGGAAAAAGTTTTGGTCCTTTTTCCTTTCTTCTTAGTCAGGCTGGAATGCTGTTTTCCTGGAAGGGGAGTGGTACAGAGGAAAGGAAGTGGGCCTTGGACTTGGGGATAATATCTGTGTGAAGGCAGGCAGGGCAGGAAGAAGTAAACAGTTCCCATACCCGGGTTGGGTGTTTAGCATGCCATTTCCAGGGAGCTCAGGTATTCCTAATGTGGATGCCATATAGCTTATGCACAGCCCGCTCAGACTCCTTCTGCCATCCAAGTACATTTCTGCCACATTGTCACACCCCCAGATCATTCATCCAGCTGTGTTTTTGACTCACAATCAGATTTTGGTCCTTGACCATATGAATTTGATTCCATTTGCTTTTTCCACTTCTTCTATCACCAAGTTTTCTTTGAATTCAGGTTGCCCCCGGGAAGCTTCCAATCCAGAGGGAGAACTTTAACATATGTCTCCGTGGAGAGAAAGAGTAAGTTAGAAGGAGCTGGAAGGAAACTGGAAGCACCCTTCAAAGATAGACTGCACTGTGACTGAGAATGTGGAAGGGGCCTAGCTCATGAATGGCGTGGGCAAAGTGGCTGAGTGTATCAAGCACAGACTCAGCAAAGCCTTGGAGATCAGAAGGAGAGCTGCACATGGGGGGCAGACATCAAGAATCTGTGAGCAAGGGCAAGTCCTTCCTGCTCTCTGGGGCTTAGCTGGCTGTGAATAAGCAACATGGCACCATGTTACCAGTCCTAAGCTCTCTGCAAGTGGCCTGGTGTCCTCAGTCTGTAAAGAGATGGGGTTAGGCTGGGTGGTGTCTAAAATTATCACTGCAGAGGGGAGTGTGGGCTGCAAGTTGCCAATAGTTGTTGCGTACCTTCCATGTGCCTGGAAGGTACGTGACATGCTCTTGCCATGCTAACTCATCGTCACACCACCACTGTCTCCACCTTACAAACAAGGAGCCTGAACGCAGACAGATTTCTTCCTTGGGAACTAGACCCAAGTCTATCTGATTCGGAAGCCCATGTTTTGGAGCATACCACCTCTCAAGCGTTCCAACCTGAAAGAGATCGATGACGTTGGAGGACTCCCTCTGGCAACACATGATAGCAGCAGTGGATTGCACTACAGTTTCAAGGGGGAAGTAGAAGCAAGAAACAAAAGAGCAAGGAGGAATTGAAATCATTGGGCAGATCCCCCTCTTGGGTCTGAGTTCTGTGATGCTAATAGAATTTGGCCACTGCGGTGTAACTCCGTGTACTGTCTTGACAGCATATAAAATTGCAACTCCCTTTATAATGGTATTGACACCTCAGTAGAAAACTGGCGGAAAGGCACAGAAAAATAATTCATGGGAGAAAAAAATGTAAATGGCAGATAATTTTATGGAAAAAATTCCACCTAGCTAAAAAAAAGTCAAAGAATTTCCATTAAAACTATACAACGAAAATCTAAACAAAGATTTTTAAAACTCTGAAAAATGTGTCAACATCCCAAATAGGCCAATTGTCTTAAAAATATGCATGGTCATACAATAGAATGCTAGGCCAGCATTAACATTATGTTTGTCAAGAATATAAAACTCTGTAATGACACAAGAATACTCACAATATATTGAAATGAAAAAAGCAGGAAACAAAACCGTATAAATGGTACAAACCCATTGAAAAATGTATGTTTACATATAGACAGAAAATATGGGAGAGAAATCTCTCAGGATATGAACTGTGTTTCTTTCTGCATCGATTTCTATTGCCTTTCTTTTTCTTTTCCATGTATTCTGACATTTCTCAGTGAGTATGTGCTATTTTGTGGATGAAATGCCCAACCAGGAATCAGGATTACCAGCTGCTTGAGTCCCATCACTACAAAGCCACAACTCTGAAGTAAAGAGTTCAGAACAATCTAGGTGGTTCTCAAGGCAACATTTCATCTGACATGTCATTCATTCAGCAAGCCTCTACAGAACACCTCCACCAAACTATGTACCCTGCATCACCCCTGGTGCCTTCCAGAGCTGGACCACACCACCCCTGGTGCCTTCCAGAGCTGGACCACACCACCCCTGGTGCCTTCTAGAGCTGGACCACACCACCTCTGGTGCCTTCTAGAGCTAGACCCAGCCAAACTGGACAGCAGTTTGAGCTTGGTGCCTCCTGGTGTCATTTTACTGGCCCTTTTTCTGCCCAAGCTTTTAGTGAACTTACATTGTTTCCCTACTTCCCTTCCGCTTATCAAACCTTGTTCTCACTCAGGACTCAAACTTGGTCGGAAGCAGGTACAAGTGATTGGCAACATTTTAAAGGACTTGCCCATAGGGCCTTAACCAAGTAGGGACAAAAACCCTACCCTAAAGGAATGAGGCCCTCATGGCCAAATTTTAGGAAAATCTGGTGAGGAAATACTTGATTGCTCTCAGAATCCTTGCTCTTGCCGTTCCTTCCCCAGCCCTTGCTTATTGCCTGGTAAATTCTACTCATTGTCACAAACCAGTTCTTCCTTGTCATGCCTTCCACATCTCCGCCAGAGAGCCGGGCTTTTGCTCTTTGAGCTCCCAGAGAACCTTAGAACTCGCTTTACTATTACAAAGACCCCCTTGCACTGTAGCTTTTTGTTTGCCCTTCTTCCATAAGGGATCCACAGCAGGATATCTAACAGCTAACTAAACATCACCTCATTTGGTTACAGCAGTATTGCAATGCAGGGGCTAAGACCGCCTTCGCCTGCACTAGTTGAGTGACCCTGGACAACTTACCCTCTTCTGTGCTTCAATATCCCCCTCTGTAAAATGGGGATAGGAACTATGCCTATGTCATAGAAATACTGTAAGGATTCAACACACTAACATACCCAAAGTGCTTAGAACAGTCTCCGTACACAGTAAACATCCAATAAATATTATTATTATTTAATTATTTCTTACACGTATATGATGATTATTTTTCCCTATTTATAGATAAGAGACTCAGAGAAATTAAGTAACCTACCCTATATCATGTGCCCAGGAAAGGCAAAGCCAGAATATAAGCTAGATCTCCTGACTCCAAGTTCTGTGTCTTTCTCCCCCTGATGATGTCCACTTCACTTTTACAGCCTGTGGGACATCACCTATGTCCCATCGGTGTCTGCCAGGCACTCTTGGATCAAAGGTGTCTGAAGGGATGGTGAGCCCAGGGGAAAGTCCCTTCTCAGGTCTACTTGGCCCTAGGTCTTTGGGGGAGATATGTTCTTTTTTTTTTTTTTTTAAAGATTTTATTTATTTATTTGACAGAGAGAGACACAGCGAGAGAAGGAATACAAGCAGGGGGAGTGGGAGAGGGAGAAGCAGGCTTCCCGCCGAGCAGGGAGCCCGATGCGGGGCTCGATCCCAGGACCCCGGGATCATGACCTGAGCCGAAGGCAGACGCTTAACGACTGAGCCACCCAGGCGCCCCAGGGGGGAGATATGTTCTTGAGGGAGTGTGTGTATGTGTTTTAATATGCTGGGGAATCAGAAATGGGAGGTCATTATTGTATTGGCATTTTTTTTTGAGTTCTAGGCTACCAGACAGTGATGAGCATATAGGGTAGAATCCTTATGACTTCAATGAACTTTTTCAGAAAAATGTCTCTCGATAACTGAGTAGGGCAGTTTGAAACAGAGGTGATGATGTGAGCGAGGATTTCAGGGGCTAAGCAGCAGCTATGCTATACACCCTGGTTTTTTCCAGCCTCTGATGTTCCCACATATAGTACAAAGATCTAAAAACTGTCCCTGCTTTCTCTTTGCTTGCAACCCATAGAGGGAACTGAATTTCCACTTCCAGCCCCCAGGATAAGCCTGAGGAAAAATATGATGGTAGTGATGATATTTTTAAAATGCTTAGCTCTTTGTCAACCCAAGCTCTCTGTAACAACCACACCACCCTACAGAAGAGCTCTGAAAATAGGTGTTTGTATGATGATCAGAAGACACTTAGGATTCTGAAGTACTTTTTAAATTACCAAAGATATTTTACTATATTTGAGATGGTTTTCACGGAATTTATTAGAATCTATTTTGGAAGGGGGATTCAAATCTACATGTGTTTGATATATGGTAACTCTGTCAATCGAAGTATTTGATTAAGCTGAGCTTTCTGATGTGCTAGTTAATAAGCTGCTGTGATTTCCAAATAGCCCTGTCCCCAGGTTTATGCCTGGGTTGAGCATGGGGCTGAGAAGGCATCTTGGTGACTACTAGAATTCCTGGCATTCACAGGTGCTCCCGAAGTGTAAGCAACCTTACACTGTCCAGGAGGTGCTGCAGGAATCAGCCTTGGGGCATTCACCAAGGATTATAGAATGGGCCCCTGTGCCAGGCTCACAAACAGGCCATGTAATGCAGATAAAATAAGAACTGACTTCAGCATCTGCCCTGAACACACACCAAGAACTTTCTGAGGAAAAAAAAAAAAAATCCCCGTTAATTAACGTGCAGCTACAGATCTTCACACATGTACTCTGTGCAATGTTGACTGACCCCAAATCACAAGAGGCGAAGATCACTTTGTGATATTCCCCATCTGACCCATGGAGGGAAGCAAGGTCAAATGCCTCCTGTCTCTCCAGGATTGTGGGGAAACTTCAGGGAGCAGAGGCGGGGAGTTAGCACAACGGATGAAACCCACAAATCATCTCTGAATTGCATTTCAGCCAGGCTTCTCCATGATAGCTTTAACATTATCTCAGAAAAAGAGTTGCTTGGGACTATTGCCCTTGAAAAGTCAAGAGGACCATCATGTGACAGAGTTTAAGTCAGAACTGTGCCTTGTACAACACGTCTAATTGCCCTCATTTTCGGAGCCGGGACCCACCCTTTGCTCTTCCCACAGCCCAGCTTTGCAACAAGAATATCTTCAGATGCAAACCAGACTAAAATGCAGCCAGACTTCAGGACAGAGTCTCCGCACCCGCGTTCCCGCGTCCCAGCCGCTGGTCAGCCTGTGCTCACTGGGACAACGTAGTCAGCAGGCCCCCTGCTTACCTCGAGCACAATTTCTTTCAGCTGGAACTGTTTCTGTGCGACTTTGTCGGAAGACACGGACTCGTGGTAGTAGAGGCAAAGCATGCTGTATTTCTTCAAAACCTGCTTGAAGTTCTTCTCAGTGAGACTTACCACGCGGTCCTTGCCATCATACGTGGGGAAGTTGAGCCCCTCTTCTGCCTGGCAGGAGGACAGCAGGTAAAGCCCCACGATGAACAGATGCGTTCTCTTCATCTGGGAAAAGTTTAGTTTTACTTTCCCAGAAAGACTGAGTACGGGAAAGCAGACGGAAGACTCTCAGAGGACTGGTTGAGGGAAGTAGGGAGCAGAGAGGCGGATTTGGTCCCTCCCCTCTGTCCCTTCTGGGCCTGAGGACTGACTCCCCACCGCCTGGGCTCCAACTAGCAGTACTCGTGGGCTCAGGACACATGCGTGCGGAGACTGAGGGCCAGGCTGAGCGGCCAAGCCCCAGATACCTCGCATAGCTTGGCCCAGCCCCTGTCTCATCAGGAACTCCATTTTTAGGATGCAGTTGTTTCAGGCTAAAAATAAATCATGCAATGAATAAAAAAGTTAGATATGACTCTGTTGAGGGATTCGCTGATATAGTCTGTCAGAGTGGCGGAAAGGGAGGAGGCAGGAGGGAAAGCGGGAACGCGTGCACAAGAAATAAGGAGGCCAGCAAGGTCAAGGAAGAGAAAGAAACTCAAGAAGGAGGGAGAGAAAATGAGAGTGGGACAAGCCAACGAAGATGTCTGCATGTACACAGGGCCACCCAGACCACAGATTGGTTCAATTACCATAGGGAGAGAATTCAGCCTGTCCCCTCCTGGCAGGCTGCTTGTTCCCTATGTGCACTGCTCCCGCAGGAGCCAAGTGCAGCCCTGAGGTGAGCTTCACATTCTGCACCTGCCTTTCCCTGCCTCCCATCCTCTCTTCTTAGGAACTGGGCCCTGGCTGGCCGCTGTGCCATGCATGCTCATGTGGCTTTGCCAGGCACTAAGCCAGGGATTTAGGGGCACCCTTCCTGCCAGCCTACCCAGGGCCACAGTTCCTCTTGATTTTGGCTTAGGTTGTGATCCCGAGGGTCCTGGGATTGAGCCCCACATCTGGCTCCATGCTCAGTGGGGAGTCTGCTTGAGTTTTTCTCTCCCTCTGCCCCTCTCCCTGCTCACACACTCTCTCTCTCTAAAGTAAATAAATAAATAAAATCTTAAAATAAAATTTTAAATATTTTAAATAAAAGTTCAACAGTCTTCCTCAGGAACCCTCTTAGATTTTTTGCTACCACCTCTGTACCTCTGTCATTTTTTTTTTACCTTAACCCCTAATGTATCATTTTTGCCCCTTTCCTCTTCATTAAAGACTGACTGGTTCACAAAGCCTAGAAGTTGGACGGAGAGCTCCAGTCCCCATCCGCGTTTTAATGGCTGAATGCACTTTGGAGGGGGTCACTCCCTCTCTCTGGTTCTCAGTTCCCCCTCCCTTGTCAAAAGGGGTAATTATGACTCTATTGTAAGGCTTGGAACATAAAGATGGAAAAGCATTATAGGAAGCAGGTGCCCAGACGTGGTAGCTATCATACTTTCTTTTAATTCTTGCTGGAGATGGTGGAATATGGGTTATTATAATACTTGTCAATTTCTAATAATAATGGTTTGTGAATCCTTTCTTGTCCATTTTCTCCTTGACTCCAGCAGGCAACTGGGACAGAAGTGATATGTTCATTTCACAGGTGAGCTAACTGAGATTCGGAGAGATCAGCAACTTGTCTGAGATTGCCTTACTAACTGCCAGCGTGAGGATTCAGGAGTCTGGTGTTCCTGGCCGCTTTAACTCCAGCTTGGGGTGGTTCCCTGCGAATACCCCTTTTCTTAAGTGGCTCCTCAACCATCTCTTCCATTCAAACAATATTCCAGTCATGTCTTTCTACTCTTTAGAGTGGTCTAAGGCTCTTATAATTCGGACCAAATTTTTGTCTTCCTTTGGCTGGAAAACCAGCTTTGGAAAGACTGAGGACTCTTTCGTGCATAACATTTACAGAGGATTGAAGGAAAAGAGAAGTTTGTCGTCCTACTCAAGGGAGACCAGGCCCCTCCACTGCATCCAGGGGGGCTTATGCTGAGAGGCAGGGTGACAAGAAGCTGTTTGTCAGGACACTTTCATGTCCAGGAAGCCAGGACCTTGGAGAACCCATCACTGAAACCGTGAAAGCCTTTTGTTTTTTTCTAATGGTGAATTCTGTATGCTTTTAAAGATGGAGCCAAAAATAGCCATTCTGAGGTGTGGTTAACTTTCCAGGTCATTGGCAAGCATGAGAGATCTCTGCTTTCTTTAGAAAATTTAAGGGGAACAAGATCTCTAAGTGAAACAATGTATGTGTTTTCTTTTTGAGGTCAGTTTCCCAGAACTGTTCCCATTGTCTCAATCTCATGGGGTTACCTTTATTTAGAATGTGCCCCACTTTTCTTAATTTGTAAGTTTTTAAAAATTTTACTGAAAAACTGGGAAATATTAAAGTCAGAATCTTTGAATTTCCTGACTTAAAACTGATGAAAAGTATCAAGAGAGAGAAAGAAATTTTAAAAATTTAGTTAAGTCTTCAAGACCAACTGTGTATTAACAGAAAAAAGCTCCAGTGTGGAAAGTTCCCGTCCCCAGATCCTGGACTCTACTGGGGGCCTCACAGCCCAGCCCTGAGGACACATGCTGTGGAAATCAGGTTTCTCATCATCCATGGTCTACTTCTTAGGTAACAGCCACTTCTCTGGCTTCGTTTATTTTCCTCTTCTCGTTTTTCCTTTGCTTTCTTGCTCACCAGCTTTAATTAATTCATTTGGTAAACAGGGAATGTTTCTGACATTTCTGAGTCAACTTTGTACCTACCAGATGAGCTGTTTCATTCTGGTTTTAGCTGCTGCCCCAGTCAGTGTATCATGCACACACTCTTAGTGTATGGGATCCTGCTGAAGTATATGTATCCTTATGTGCCTGCAGCAGGTATTTTTGTTTTGTTTTGTTTGAACAGGAAGGGATAAAACAAAATAAACAAATCAATACAAATAGATGCTAATTATTGTCACAACGAAGCCTCTTGTTTTTGCTATCAATTAACAGTTCTCCACTCTGTGCATAGGCACTAAATATGTCCTTTAATCTAACCTAACTCCTTTCATTTTTTTATATATATATAGGTGGCAGAGTGATTTTGCATATATTATTTAATTTTTATTAATTTTAATCTTTACAACAATTCATTTTACAGATCAATCAGGACTTGAAGCCATGGTCTTTCCTTTATCAATTGTATTTTTATTGGGCATCTTCTATGTATCAGACACTTCTGGGTACTGGGGATTAGTTGCTAATCTGAACTCATTTGAGTTTACATCCTCGAGGGGACACTGACAACAATCAAAACAGCAAAATGTCAACGGGGCGGGGGGTGTCTGTGCACGTGCGCACGCACATGAGTATGTACGCACGCGCAAGTGGGTATGCCTGCGCATGCGCACCCCACATGCACGTGTGCGTAACAACGTCAAGTAGAGGCACGTGTTCTGAAGAACAACTGGGAACAAGGGAGAGCCTGTGGGCGTAGGTAAGTGGCGGACCCTTTGGAAGGGTGGTCGAGGAAAGCCTTTTCAGGAGGTAACGTGGGAGCGGAAGGGAGGAGAGGCACGAGTCAGGGAGCAGGCTGCTGAGGAAAGCGAGTCCCAGGGAGAAGAGGTGTGAGCCTCCACGCTGGAGACCGAGGGGACTCCACCACCAGAGCGCTGTACCCCCCTCCTCCTTCCTCCTCGTTGCATCAGTTTTCTCGCTCAGACCGTGTCTCCTAGTGAAACGTGTGGATTGGTTCACACCCGCACTTGGAAGGTCTATAGGGCCGGGAGCCTGTCTGAAGGACCCGGAGGCTGTGACAGTCTGTCGAGGGACCTGGGTTCTGAGCTGGTCTGACGCAGCCCGGGCTGTGCGACCTTGGTCAACAATTCTCACTCACCTCTTGGTCCTCACAGTTCTCATTTGTGGGGACAAGGGCCAGGCTCACTGGTCTCCCTTGGCCTCTTACTGACTCTAAAATGTTTACATTTGTTAACGCCTGTAGATTTTCTTTTACTAGGATGGGCCTTGGCACAGCCCACAGGTTTGAGAAGTTTGGTGAGGTACCTGCAGGAGGAGGGTTCGATGGGCGTGACTCTGGACAAGTCCAGCAACTAGGACTTCACCGCCTCCAAAGGTCCCTTCTTTGGCTAAAATACTCCACCCCGTGGACAAAGCAGAGTATGACATTTTTCTTTCCTGGATCCTGTTCTTCCCTCCCACTGGGCCACTAGCGGGGAAGTCAGCCTGCTGGCCTGGTAGTGAGTCCCAGAAGTGCTTGTGTCTAGAGCCCTACGCTCCCCGGCTTCAGGCCTTCCTCTAGTAGATCAGAACAGGCCTGTTAGCAACCCCAAGAGCCTCCTTTCCTTTTGCCTCTGAATATCAAGCCCCAGGAACTTGCTTCCCAGCACCAGGAAACTCCAAACAGAACCAAGCAGAAAAAGACCAGTGCTAGTTGAAAAAGAGCCCCAACGTACTGAATGGAGCACTGGGTGTTATACGCAAACAATGAATCATGGCACACTACATCAAAAACTAATGATGTAATGTATGGTGATTAACAGAACATAAAAAAAAAAAAGAGCCCCAAAGCTCTACCAGTAAAAGTCCAGGTTTTAACTAATGTCACTTCCTCAGGGAAGCTCTCAGTGTAGCCCGTGGCCTGACTCCCTCCCCTTACACAGTACTTCTCCTTGGAAACATTTCTGCTCTGGGGACTTTTTTTTTTCCCCAGCCAGACAGCCTTATAGGAGCAGGGACAGCATCTGTTCACAGTAATCCTCAAAATCAGCCTGCCCTATCCCAGTTCTCATTAAATATTTATTAAATAAATTTGAAGCACTTAATTTGTGCCAGACCTAATTCTAAAGCACTTTACAAATTTAATTCCTTTGTTCTTCTTAACAACCCTATAAAGTTGGTAATTTTAGTATCCCCATTGAACAGATGGGTAAACTGAGGCACCAGGAGGTTAACTAATTATAGGTGTAATTATCCCCATTTGACAAGATGGGGGGGGAACCGAGAATCAGAGAGAGTGAGTGATCCTCCAGAGTTTATTCAGCCATTAAAAGGCAGAGTGGGGATTGAAACTCTCATCTGTCCAGCCTCTGTACCAGTCTCTTATGAGAATGTATGAAATCATATATTATCTACTTTTTTATTTTTTTAGTTTGGCTTCTGCCACTCAGCATAATTATTTTTTGAGACTCAGTCTTGTTATTACATATATTAAATAGTTCATTTTTATTGCCAACTAGAATTACATTGTATCAGTATACACAATGTGTTTATCCATTCCCTACTGGTAAACATTTGGGTTATTTTCACACATAAAGATCCTGTGAATATTAAATTTAGTTCTGTGATTCGAGTTAATTTTTTAATATGGTGGGCAGTATGGATCAAATTTGGTGGTATGTGTGTGCATATGCGCACGTGTGCGCGTGTAAGGATATCCAATTGGTTTTGCACCACTTCTTGAAAAAACTGTCCTCCACAGAATTGCTTTTGTACCTTTGTCAAAAATTAGTTCTTTATATACCTGTAAGTCTATTTCTGGGCTCTCTACTTTGTTCCTGTGATCTATTTATCTTTTCAAATGTCAGTACCACATAGACTTGATTGTTGTAGCTTTGAAAGTCTTGAAATCAGGTGGCGTTTACCTTCCAACTTTCTTCTGCTTTTTCAAGTTGTTTTTTCTTTCCTAAGTCCTTTTCATTTCCATGTGAACTTTAGAATGAGCTCATCGAGTTGTATTACATATTTATACATTGTGTTGAATGTATAAGTCATTTTGGAGAGAATTGACATCTTTACAATACTGAGTTTTCTGGTACATGAGCAAGGTATATCTCTCCATAGATTCAGGTCTTTAATTTATTCTTTCAGCAGTGTTTTGTAGTTTTCAATATACATGTCTTTCATCTTTTGTCAGATTTATCTGGAACTATTTCATATTTTTGATGATTAAAATGACAAGCTTTTAAAATTTTGATTTCCATTTTTTGTTGATAGTATATATACAATTGATTTTTGTATATTGGTCTTATGTCCTCTAAACTTGCTAAACTGAATTATGAGTTTCTAGAAGCTTTTTTGTGGATTCCTCTGCATTTTCTGCATAGTCCCGTCATCTGCAAAAACAGATCATTTCTTTATTTGAAATTTAGAAGCCACCTGTTTCTTTTGCTTGCTTTATTGCACTGACTGGAACCTTCAGTACAGTGTTGATAGATATGGCGAGATGGATGCCCTTGCCTTGTCGCTGATCTTCTGACAAAAGAATTCAGTCTTTCACTACTAGGTATGACAGTAGCTGTAGATTTTTTATAGATGCCCTTTATTAAGTTGAGGTAGTTCGTTTTTTTTCCTGGTTGGCTGAGGATTTTCGTCAGAAATGGGTGTTGAATATACTTTCTCTGCATCTATTGAAGTGACCATTTGGTTTTTCTTTTTTACTTTGTTGATTTGGTGAATTACCAAATTGATTGATTTTTCAAAGTTAAATCAACTTTGGATTTCTAAGATAAACCCCATTTAGTCATGATATACCGTCCTTTTTATAAATATTGGATTATATGTTCTAAAATTTTGTTTAAAATTTTTGCACCTTTGTTCATGAGGGATATTGGTCTGCACTGCTTTGTGAACATCCAGATTGCCCATTTGGTATTTTCCTTCTGCCCAAAGGACTCCTTTATCATTTCTTATGGTACAGCTCTGTTGATGACAGTTGTTTTAGCTTGTGTCTATCTTAAAATGTCTTCATTTTGCTTTTGTTTTTGAAAGATATTTTCAGTGGATAAAAGCTCTAGGCTAACAGTTTTGTTGTGTTTTTTTTTTTTCAGTACCTCAGAGTTCTTGTTCTGCTGTCATCTTGCTTGCATTGTGCCCTGCAAGAAATTGCTGTCATCCTTATCTTTGTTCCATTGTACACAATTTTCCTTTTTCCCTTGGACTGTCCTTAAGATGATCTTTTAGTCCTTAGTTTTATGCAATTTGATTCCTAGGTGCCTTGGTTTAGTGATTTGGTGATAGAGTTTTCTTCATGTTGCCAGTGCTTGGGGTTTGTTGAGCTCCTTGGAACTTTGGGTTTGTAGTTGCCATCTAATTTGTTACATGTTAGACCACAATTTCTTCAGATATTTTTCCTGTCTCCTCACCTCTGAAGATCTCCACTTATACAAACAGTGTCATTTGGGCTCATAACTCACTGATGCTCCTTCCATTTTCCAAGATTCTTTTTTTTTTTTCCTTTTTTGTGTTCATTTTTTATTTTTTTATATTTTTTTTTAATTTTTTTATTGTTATGTTAATCACCATATATTACATCATTAGTTTTTGATGCAGTGTTCCATGATTCATTGTTTGTTCATAACACCCAGTGCACCATGCAAAACGTGCCCTCCTCAATACCCATCACCAGGCTAACCCATCCCCCCACCCCCCTACCCTCTAGAACCCTCAGTTTGTTTTTCAGAGTCCATCATCTCTCATGGTTCGTCTCCCCCTCTGACATACTCCCCTTTTCTTCCTCTCCTGTTATCTTCTTCTTTTCCTTTTTTCTTAAAATATGTTGCGTTATTTGTTTCAGAAGTACAGATCTGTGATTCAACAGTCTTGCACAATTCACAGCGCTCACCGTAGCACATACCCTCCCCAATGTCTATCACCCAGCCATCCCATCCCTCCCACCCCCAACCACTCCAGTAACACTCAGTTTGTTTCCTGAGATTAAGAATTCCTCATATCAGTGAGGTCATGTGATACATGTCTTTCTCTGATTGACTTATTTCACTCAGCATAACACCCTCCAGTTCCATCCACGTCGTTGCAAATGGCAAGATCTCATTCCGTTTGATGGCTGCATAATATTCCATTGTGTATATATACCACATCTTCTTTATCCATTCATCTGTCGATGGGCATCTTGGCTCTTTCCACAGTTTGGCTATTGTGGACATTGCTGCTATAAACATTGGGGTACATGTACCCCTTCGGGTCCCTACATTTGTATCTTTGTGGTAAATACCCAGTAGTGCAATTGCTGGATCGAACGGTAGCTCTAATTTCAACTGTTTGAGGAACCTCCATACTGTTTTCCAGAGGGGTTGCACCAGCTTGCATTCCCACCAACAGTGTAGGAGGGTTCCCCTTTCTCCACATCCCCGCCAACATCTGTCGTTCCCTGACTTGTTAATTTTAGCCATTCTGACGGGTGTGAGGTGGTATCTCATTGAGGTTTTGATTTGGATTTCCCTGATGCCGAGTGATGTTGAGCACTTTTTCATGTGCCTGTTGGCCATTTGGATGTCTTCTTTGGAGAAATGTCTGTTCATGTCTTCTGCCCATTTCTTGATTGGATTATTTGTTCTTTGGGTGTTGAGTTTGATAAGTTCTTTATAGATTTTGGATACTAGCCCTTTATCTGATATGTCGTTTGCAAATATTTTCTCCCATTCTGTCGGTTGTCTTTTGGTTTTGTGGACTGTTTCTTTTGCTGTGCAAAAGCTTTTCATCTTGATGAAATCCCAATAGTTCATTTTTGCCCGGGCTTCCCTTGCCTTTGGCGATGTTTCTAGGAAGAAGTTGCTGCGGCTAAGGTCGAAAAGGTTGCTACCTGTGTTCTCCTTTAGGATTTGGATGGACTCCTGTCTCACGTTTAGGTCTTTCAACCATTTGGAGTCTATTCTTGTGTGTGGTGTAAGGAAATGGTCCAGTTTCATTCTTCTGCATGTGGCTGTCCAATTTTCCCAACACCATTTGTTGAAGAGACTGTCTTTTTGCCATTGGACATTCTTTCCTGCTTTGTCAAAAATAAGTTGACCATAGAGTTGAGGGTCCATTTCTGGGCTCTCGATTCTGTTCCATTGATCTATGCGTCTGTTTTTGTGCCAGTACCATACTGTCTTGATGATGACAGCTTTGTAATAGAGCTGGAAGTCTGGAATTGTGATGCC
>NW_027397071.1:4152012-4153368 GCF_003265705.2 Callorhinus ursinus | reverse complement strand
CTGGAAGTCCGGAATTGTGATGCCGCCAGCTTTGCTTTTCTTTTTCAGTATTCCTCTGGCTATTCGGGGTCTCTTCTGGTTCCATACAAATTTTAGGATTATTTGTTCCATTTCTTTGAAAAAAGTGGATGGTATTTTGATGGGGATTGCATTGAATGTGTAGATTGCTCTAGGTAGCATTGACATCTTCACAATGTTGATTCTCCCAATCCATGAGCATGGAAAGTTTTTCCATTTCTTTGTGTCTTCTTCAATTTCTTTCATGAGTATTTTATAGTTTTCTGAGTACAGATCCTTTGCCTCTTTGGTTAGATTTATTCCTAGGTATCTAATGGTTTTGGGTGCAATTGTAAATGGGATAGACTCCTTGATTTGTCTCTCTTCTGTCTTGTTGTTGGTGTATAGGAATGCCACTGATTTCTGTGCATTGATTTTATATCCTGCCACTTTACTGAATTCCTGTATGAGTTCTAGCAGTTTCGGGGTGGAGTCTTTTGGGTTTTCCACGTACAGTATCATATCATCTGCAAAGAGTGAGAGTTTGACTTCCTCTTTGCCGATTTGGATGCCTTTGATTTCTTTTTGTTGTCTGATTGCTGTGGCTAGGACTTCTAATACTATGTTGAATAGCAGTGGTGAGAGTGGACATCCCTGCCGCGTTCCTGACCTTAGGGGAAAGGCTCTCAGCCTTTCCCCATTGAGAATGATACTCGCTGTAGGTTTTTCATAGATGGCTTTTATGATATTGAGGTATGTACCCTCTATCCCTATACTCTGAAGAGTTTTGATCAAGAAAGGATGTTGTACTTTGTCAAATGCTTTTTCTGCATCTATTGAGAGGATCATAGGATTCTTGTTCTTTCTTTTGTTAATGTATTGTATCACGTTGATTGATTTGCGGATGTTGAACCAGCCTTGCAGCCCAGGAATAAATCCCACTTGGTCATGGTGAATAATCCTTTTAATGTAGTGTTGGATCCTATTGGCTAGTATTTTGGTGAGAATTTTTGCATCCATGTTCATCAAGGATATTGGTCTGTAATTCTCTTTTTTGATGGGGTCTTTGTCTGGTTTGGGGATCAAGGTAATGCTGGCCTCATAAAATGAGTTTGGAAGTTTCCCTTCCATTTCTATTTTTTGGAACAGTTTCAGGAGAATAGGTATTAATTCTTCTTGAAATGTCTGATAGAATTCCCCCGGGAAGCCGTCTGGCCCAGGGCTTTTGTTTCTTGGGAGATTTTTGATGACTGTTTCAATTTCCTTAGTGGTTATAGGTCTGTTCAGGTTTTCTATTTCTTCCTGGTTCAATTTTGGTAGTTGATACATCTCTAGGAATGCACCCATTTCTTCCAGGTT
>NW_027397071.1:4098602-4142012 GCF_003265705.2 Callorhinus ursinus | reverse complement strand
CTCATTGAAGTTTTGATTTGGATTTCCCTGATGCCGAGTGATGTTGAGCACTTTTTCATGTGCCTGTTGGCCATTTGGATGTCTTCTTTGGAGAAATGTCTGTTCATGTCTTCTGCCCATTTCTTGATTGGATTATTTGTTCTTTGGGTGTTGAGTTTAAGAAGTTCTTTATAGATTTTGGATACTAGCCCTTTATCTGATATGTCGTTTGCAAATATTTTCTCCCATTCTGTCGGTTGTCTTTTGGTTTTGTGGACTGTTTCTTTTGCTGTGCAAAAGCTTTTCATCTTGATGAAATCCCAATAGTTCATTTTTGCCCGGGCTTCCCTTGCCTTTGGCGATGTTTCTAGGAAGAAGTTGCTGCGGCTAAGGTCGAAAAGGTTGCTACCTGTGTTCTCCTTTAGGATTTGGATGGACTCCTGTCTCACGTTTAGGTCTTTCAACCATTTGGAGTCTATTCTTGTGTGTGGTGTAAGGAAATGGTCCAGTTTCATTCTTCTGCATGTGGCTGTCCAATTTTCCCAACACCATTTGTTGAAGAGACTGTCTTTTTGCCATTGGACATTCTTTCCTGCTTTGTCAAAAATAAGTTGACCATAGAGTTGAGGGTCCATTTCTGGGCTCTCGATTCTGTTCCATTGATCTATGCGTCTGTTTTTGTGCCAGTACCATACTGTCTTGATGATGACAGCTTTGTAATAGAGCTGGAAGTCCGGAATTGTGATGCCGCCAGCTTTGCTTTTCTTTTTCAGTATTCCTCTGGCTATTCGGGGTCTCTTCTGGTTCCATACAAATTTTAGGATTATTTGTTCCATTTCTTTGAAAAAAGTGGATGGTATTTTGATGGGGATTGCATTGAATGTGTAGATTGCTCTAGGTAGCATTGACATCTTCACAATGTTGATTCTCCCAATCCATGAGCATGGAAAGTTTTTCCATTTCTTTGTGTCTTCTTCAATTTCTTTCATGAGTATTTTATAGTTTTCTGAGTACAGATCCTTTGCCTCTTTGGTTAGATTTATTCCTAGGTATCTAATGGTTTTGGGTGCAATTGTAAATGGGATAGACTCCTTGATTTGTCTCTCTTCTGTCTTGTTGTTGGTGTATAGGAATGCCACTGATTTCTGTGCATTGATTTTATATCCTGCCACTTTACTGAATTCCTGTATGAGTTCTAGCAGTTTCGGGGTGGAGTCTTTTGGGTTTTCCACGTACAGTATCATATCATCTGCAAAGAGTGAGAGTTTGACTTCCTCTTTGCCGATTTGGATGCCTTTGATTTCTTTTTGTTGTCTGATTGCTGTGGCTAGGACTTCTAATACTATGTTGAATAGCAGTGGTGAGAGTGGACATCCCTGCCGCGTTCCTGACCTTAGGGGAAAAGCTCTCAGCTTTTCCCCATTGAGAATGATATCCACTGTAGGTTTTTCATAGATGGCTTTTATGATATTGAGGTATGTACCCTCTATCCCTATACTCTGAAGAGTTTTGATCAAGAAAGGATGTTGTACTTTGTCAAATGCTTTTTCTGCATCTATTGAGAGGATCATAGGATTCTTGTTCTTTCTTTTGTTAATGTATTGTATCACGTTGATTGATTTGCGGATGTTGAACCAGCCTTGCAGCCCAGGAATAAATCCCACTTGGTCATGGTGAATAATCCTTTTAATGTAGTGTTGGATCCTATTGGCTAGTATTTTGGTGAGAATTTTTGCATCCATGTTCATCAAGGATATTGGTCTGTAATTCTCTTTTTTGATGGGGTCTTTGTCTGGTTTTGGGATCAAGGTAATGCTGGCCTCATAAAATGAGTTTGGAAGTTTCCCTTCCATTTCTATTTTTTGGAACAGTTTCAGGAGAATAGGTATTAATTCTTCTTGAAATGTCTGATAGAATTCCCCCGGGAAGCCGTCTGGCCCAGGGCTTTTGTTTCTTGGGAGATTTTTGATGACTGTTTCAATTTCCTTAGTGGTTATAGGTCTGTTCAGGTTTTCTATTTCTTCCTGGTTCAATTTTGGTAGTTGATACATCTCTAGGAATGCACCCATTTCTTCCAGGTTCTCTAATTTGCTGGCATAGAGTTGCTCATAATATGTTCTTATAATTGTTTGTATTTCTTTGGTGTTGGTTGTGATCTCTCCTCTTTCATTCATGATTTTGTTGATTTGGGTCATTTCTCTTTTCTTTTTGATCAGTCTGGCCAGGGGTTTATCAATCTTGTTAATTCTTTCAAAGAACCAGCTCCTAGTTTCGTTGATCTGTTCTACTGTTCTTTTGGTTTCTAGTTCATTGATTTCTGCTCTGATCTTTATGATTTCTCTTCTCCTGCTGGGTTTAGGCTTTATTTGCTGTTCTTTCTCCAGCTCCTTTAGGTGTAGGGTTAGGTTGTGTATTTGAGACCTTTCTTGTTTCTTGAGAAAGGCTTGTATTGCTATATACTTTCCTCTCAGGACCGCCTTTGCTGTATCCCAAAGATTTTGAACAGTTGTGTTTTCATTTTCATTGGTTTCCATGAATTTTTTTAATTCTTCTTTAATTTCTTGGTTGACCCATTCATTCTTTAGTAGGATGGTCTTTAGCCTCCATGTATTTGAGTTCTTTCCGACTTTCCTCTTGTGGTTGAGTTCTAGTTTCAAAGCATTGTGGTCTGAAAATATGCAGGGAATGATCCCAATCTTTTGGTACCGATTGAGACCTGATTTGTGACCTAAGATGTGATCAATTCTGGAGAATGTTCCATGGGCACTAGAGAAGAATGTGTATTCTGTTGCTTTGGGATGGAATGTTCTGAATATGTCTGTGAAGTCCATTTGGTCCAGTGTGTCATTTAAAGTCTTTATTTCCTTGTTGATCTTTTGCTTAGATGATCTGTCCATTTCAGTCAGGGGGGTGTTAAAGTCCCCCACTATTATTGTATTGTTGTCAATGTGTTTCTTTGCTTTTGTTATTAATTGCCTTATATAATTGGCTGCTCCCATGTTCGGGGCATAGATATTTACAATTGTTAGATCTTCTTGTTGGATAGACCCTTTAAGTAGGATATAGTGTCCTTCCTCATCTCTTATTACAGTCTTTGTTTTAAAATCTAGTTTGTCTGATATAAGGATTGCCACCCCAGCTTTCTTTTGGTGTCCATTAGCATGGTAAATGGTTTTCCACCCCCTCACTTTCAATCTGGGGGTGTCTTTGCGTCTAAAATGAGTCTCTTGCAGACAGCATATTGATGGGTCTTGTTTTTTAATCCAATCTGATAGCCTGTGTCTTTTGATTGGGGCATTGAGCCCATTTACATTCAGGGTAACTATTGAAAGGTATGAATTTAGTGCCATTGTATTACCTGTAAGGTGACTGTTAACTGTCTGTTGTCTGTGTTCGTTTCTGCTCTTTGCTGCTCTTAGGTTCTCTCTTTGCTTAGAGGACCCCTCTCAATATTTCTTGGAGGGCTGGTTTCGTGTTTGCAAATTCCTTTAGTTTTTGTTTGTTCTGGAAGCTTTTTATCTCTCCTTCTATTTTCAGTGATAGCCTAGCTGGATATAGTATTCTTGGCTGCATATTTTTCTCGTTTAGTGCTCTGAAGATATCTTGCCAGTCCTTTCTGGCCTGCCACGTCTCTGTGGATAGGTCTGTTGCCAATCTAATGTTTCTACCATTGTAGGTTACATATCTCTTCTCCCGAGCTGCTTTCAGGATTTTCTCTTTGTCTCTGAGACTCGTAAGTTTTACTATTAGATGTCGGGGTGTTGACCTATTTTTATTGATTTTGAGAGGGGTTCTCTGTGCCTCCTGGATTTTAATGCCTGTTTCCTTCCTCACATTAGGGAAGTTTTCTGCTATAATTTGCTCCAATATACCTTCTGCCCCCCTCTCTCTCTCTTCTTCTTCTTCTGGGATCCCAATTATTCTAATGTTGTTTCATCTTATCGTATCACTTATCTCTCGAATTCTGCCCTCGTGATCCTGTAGTTGTTTATTTCTCTTTTTCTCAGCCTCTTTATTTTCCATCATTTGGTCTTCTATATCGCTGATTCTCTCTTCTGCCTCATTTATCCTAGCAGTTAGTGCCCCCATTTTGGATTGCACCTCATCAATAGCCTTTTTGATTTCGATTTGGTTAGATTTTAGTTCTTTTATTTCTCCAGAAAGGGTTTCTCTAATAACTTCCACGCTTTTTTCAAGCCCAGCTAGTATCTTTAAAGTCATGATTCTGAACTCTAGGTCCGACATCATACTAATGTCTGTATTGAGTAGGTCCCTGGCTGATGGTAGTACCTCTTGTTCTTTTTGCTGAGGTGATTTCTTTCGTCTTGTCATTTTGTCCAGAGGAGAATAGATGAATGAGAGAACGAAATGCTAACAGGTTTACAACGTCCCCAGCAAATATACTGTATACAAATCAGAAAAGACCTGAAACCAGGGGAAAAGAAAGGGAAAGAAAGAAAAAAGAAAGAGAAAAAAGAGAAAAAAAAAAGATAAAAACAAAAACAAAACAATACAAAAATAGCAGAATATGATCAAATATGATCAGGCTAGTGCATAGATCAGTGCCACACACTAGATTTTGGGCGTATTTTGGTCTGTTAGAAAAAAGTGCCTCCTAAAATTTTAAAGGAAGAAAGACATATATGTACAAAATAAGGGTTGATACAATGAAGGGATGGAAGATGACTGTAAAGATGAAAATTATAAAAGGTTTTATAAAAGGACTTGGTAAGATAAGTTGTTTGAAAAAAGAAAGAAGATTTAAGAAAAGAAAAAAAAAAAGGAAAAAGGGAGAGAATGTGATCAGGCAGGAGACTAGAACAAAGCCATACACTAGTGATTTAGGGTATATTTTGATCTGTTAGAAGAAACTGTACCTCAAAATTTTAAAGAGAGAACAACTTATATATATATGCCAAAAATAAGGGTAACTACTATGAAGGGATAAAATATGACTCTAAAAATGAAAAATGAAAAAAATTTTTTTTTAAAGGGATTGATAAGATGTTGGTTAAAAAAAGGGAAAAAGAAAAATAAAAAAAAACAGTCAACAAAAATTAACTTTGATGAAATAATGAATCATGGTTAAAAAAAAAAAAAAAAAAAAAGCCATGAATCTATGTGCAGTATTCCCCTAGCGCTGGAGTTCTCCCGTTCTCCTTGATCGATCAACTTGGTCTTGGCTTGCTGGCTGTTTGTGCTGATCTTCTGGGGGAGGGGCCTGTTGCTGTGGTTTCCAAATGTCTTTGCCGGAGGCTGAATTGCCCCGCCCTTGGCGGTCCGGGCTAAGGAAGCTGCTCCGGTTTGCTCTCAGGAGCTTTTGTTCCCTGCAAGCTCTCCGTACAGCCTTGGAGGACCAGGGCAGAAATGGTGGCCTCCCAATCTCTACCCGGAGGAGCCGAGAACTCGGGGCCCCGCTCCTCAGTGTGCCCCCAGAGAAAAGCAGTCACTTCCGTGTCCCCGGTCTCCGGCCGCGCCCCGTGCTCACCCGGCCTGTGACCGAGCGTTGCTATCTCTGGTACCCGACCCCGCGCAGAGTCTCCAAACCCAGCAGATCCCTGCAGTGCGTTCCCGCACCGCTCCTCCCCGGGAAGGAAGGGGAGTCTCCCTGGATCTGCCGCTTGTTGGGTCCCTGCTGGAGGAGCAGTGGCCCGACTGGGCCGCGGGTCACAGTCTATGGCAACCCCGAGCTGAGAGCCCGCGACTCTGCTCCGTCTCTGCAGCCGGCTTCCCCGCTCCGATACCTGGGAGCTCTGGCGCACTCAGGCACCCCCGGTCTCTCTGTGACCCCGAGGGTCCTGAGACCACACTGTCCCGGGAGGATTCCACCCCCCGCTTAGCCACTGCAGCGACGTCCCTCCACGGAGCCAACTTCTAAAAGGTCCGATTTTGTGCTCCGCGGCTCTAGCACTTGCCAGAAGCGGCCGGCGGAGGCCCCTCCCCCGCCGTCTATCCTCCCGAATCTCGCCTCGGATTCACTTCTCCGCACGTCCTACCTTCCAGAAAGTGGTCACTTTTCTGTTCAGAGAGTTGTTGCTACTCTCTTCTTCGGTCTCCTGTTGAGTTCGTAGGTGTTCAGAATGGTTTGATCCCTATTCAGCTGAATTCCTGAGACCAGACGAAATCTAGGTCTCCTACTCCTCCGCCATCTTGCTCCGCCCTCTCTGTGCTTCATTTTAGATAGTTTCTATTGCTACGCCTTCCAGTTCACTAGTCTTTTCTTCTTCAACATATAGGATTTGTTAATCCCAGCCAGTGTATTTTTCTTCTTAGATAATTACAGCTTTCATTTCTAAAAATCTGATTTAGGTCTTTTTATAGCTTCCTTAAAGTAATTTTTTGAACACATGGAATAATAATTATCTTAATGTCCCTTTCTGCTAATTCTGACATCTGTGTCAGTTCTGGGTCAGTTTCAATTATTATTGTCATCATATGGGTCTTATTTTTCTGCTTTTTTGAATGCCTGATAATATTTGACTTGATGCCAGACTTTGTGAATTTTATCTAATTGGGTAATGTGTTTTGTAAAATTTTTATAAATCTTCTTGAAGTTTGTTCTGTGATGAAGTTAATTTTGAGGGGGCAGAATTTAGTCTCCATTCTGGTCTCGATGTTAAGATATTTTTTTGGCAGGACCAGAGCAGTAATCGACTTAAGACTAATTATTCTCTATTTTCAAGGCAGGACTCTTCTGAGCAGTCCACCCAATCAATGTCTCACAAATTACGTTTTTCAGTTTGGCTAGTGGAAACAGGCCTTCTTAGGCCATGTGACACTGGGTACCATTTCCCCTCATCTGATCCTTTTGGGTTATTCTTTTGCCTAGTCTCATGGAGTTTCCTGACTCACATGCACTCATTGGTGTTCTGCTCAGTACTGGAGGAGGGCCCTCTGTGATCTTGATCTTCATGGTTGTCTCTCTCTGCAGCTGTCTTCTCTGCTGCTATGGCCTGGAGCTTTAGCCTCTTTGTACTCCCTTGGCCCTCAGCTCCTTCTCTTCAACACAGGGACTCTGCTGTGGCTATCCCTCCCTGTCTACCACCTAGACGCACTCTGCAGACAGTATGTTGGGGAAGTTGTAGAGCTTACGTCATTGGTTTCCTATCTCTCAGAAATCACACCCTTTCGTTGCCTAATGTGTAGTGTCTCAAAAACTGTTATTTCAAGTGTTTTTCTTGTGTACAATACAAGAGTAAGTTGGTGTTTGTTACTCCATTTTGGCTGGAAGCAAAAGTCTTGGAAAATTGAAATTTAGCTATGGACTATACAAAATAGACAAAAACGGCTTTTATGATATAATGTTGATCAATCATTGATCATTTCTCTCCACTCATAGATTACATTATCTCCACTAATTTAGTTTTTATAATTTTTTAAGAGTATTTCTAAATGGGAACGTTAAAGGTATAGCAGTGAAATTATGTTAGGATGCAAGTAACAAAAACCCAACGCAAGCTGGCTTAGCTTGTTTTACTGGAACCGGGGAGGGCTGTAGTGTCGGTATAATTCATCTGCTTGGCAGTGTTATCAGGATTTCTTCTGTTTTTCATCTCTCTGTTCTACTTTCTCTTGTCTTAAACCCTCATCATATTATTGGCTTATGCCTGGTTGTTGATAGATGACTGCAAACAACTCCTGGCTCCAGGCTTTCTCTTCCACTTCCAGGAAGACAGTGTGGGTAACTTTCCCCCCAGAAACCACCCGCCACCATCTTCTGCAATCTCCTCAGCTAAAATCAAGTCATGTCCCCAATTCTGAAAACCAGAGTCCAGGGGATGCACTTACACTGAATCACTGAGACTCTGTTGGGGTCAGCTTCCCGCAAAGTCCTGGACTGCCAGAAAGGAGTCATTGTCAAAAGTCAGGGGAATGGGGGGAAGCAATCAGAGTGTCCACCTGGATGGGGATCAGGCTGTGTGTAAGTTCTTTGGGACAGATAACACAACGCAGCAGGAGTGAGGCGTCTCTTTGTTCCTAATAAATGAAAGGCTAAATTCACTACAATAAGTATATTTTGGACTCTGACTTTAGAAATGTTGGATGTATCTGGATATGTGAACTAGGATTTGGGTTGGATAAAGTAAACTCATGGATTTAGGAAGATCATTTCCAGATGCAGTTGTAGAATTGTTAATTTCATGTGTCGTCTTGTGTTTCAGCACTAGTATTCTAGTATTTTCTGTCTTTGTACAATAGTGTGTTATAGGCCCAGGTTAGAAAACGTGATGACTGAGAATAAAGACAATTGAAAGCTCTGCAATAACCAAAAGCACCGTGGCATCTGAGTAATAATCTCTCTGAGTCAGGAGCTGGCCTATCTGACCCCACTAAGGTCCATGTGTACTCATATTTAATTGGAGGCTCTCAAGCAGTTTCATTTTAAGTGGCAAGATATTTAAGTTAGTATTTTGGGGACCTATAAAAAGAAAAAGAAGTCTTAGTTCCATTAATGTCCTGAACACTTGAAAACTTGGAACACTGTCATAACCCCCCAGCTGAGAAGTGCTAGAATAGATCATTTTTAGGGCTCACCATTTGCCACACACCATTCTGAGCGTGTTACACACAACAACAAGTATATATCCTCGGATACCTTGTGAAGTAGAGCCTGTGATTATTCACAGTTTACAGATAAACTGAGGCACAAAGATGAAATTCCCTTGCCCAGTGCCACCCAGTAATAAGTGGTAAAGCTGGAATCCGAGCAGCTGGGATTCATGCCCTCGAGTGTGTGTAATTAACCACTCCCCTCTTAACCACTCCCCAAATTTTTATATAAATAATGGCTTTTTGCTTCACAGCTATAAGTAAACCAACATAAATACTGGATTTTGAACAGAGTTCCCTATATTTCACGCTGAGCTCTGGTGTCAGGAAATATTGCTAGTGCCATCAGTTTTTCTAAGGTGTAAGTCCAGAAGGCCAGATCAGTAGTTCTCATCTGAGGGCGATCTGACAACCCAGGAGACATTTGGCCATGCCTGAAAACATTTTCACTTGTCACAAGTCAGAGGGAGGGGATTGGCGTGTTACTGGCACCTAGTGGATGGAAGCCAGTGATGCATGAAACTTTCTACAGCGCACAAGACAGCTCCCCACAACAATGAATTGTCTGATCCCAAAATGTCACTAGTGCTGAAGTTTTACCTGGGCTAGACTGAAAGATTGCTGCCGATGTGCTGACTGAGACTCCCTCTCTCTGGACATTACCTAGCGTTTTGGTCTTTGTGACTTAAGTAGCAGTGATCTTAACCCTGCTCATGGAACCTGAAGAATTCGATCCTTGTTTGGTACGTGAGCACCGGCTTTGCCTGTGTCTCCAGCCTCAGCTGTATAGCTTGTTGCTCTTTACAGCTCTGTCTCCTTGCCTCATGGGCTGCAGGGTAAGTTTAGTTTGGGAAAGACACTCTGTCCTTAACTGTTCCAAGACAAGTCGTCACAGCCTGCCTTGTTCTTTTACCTTTCCTGGGGTCATGCTTTAATACGGTCCTTTGATTAGTCTTTCTGCTTGTCCTGTTTGCTGGGTCCTGTGGGGGTAACCACTCATTCTCTGAAACTCCTTGATTGTCCTTCCTCAGCATAGACCAGCCCGCTAGAGCGAGATGCTGGAGCATGTGTGAGATGTTGTCCTGTGGAGAGTTCACAAATGCTAAGGAGGGTGTGGACACACGACCAAAGTGGGGCATGGGGCAGATCCTTCCAGTGTTGGTGCAGTGGCACCCTGAGACTTGTGGGCTCTTAAGAGCAAGAATGACATCCTCTAGATCATCATCTCAGCAATGCTATGGGAACAGCCACTGTACCTTGCAATGTATAGTCTGGGCTTGTAGCGCCAAGAAACATTCCTCTGCCACTCCTTCTGAGGGCAAAAGGACTGCTAATCCTCCCTCTGACTCATAACTAAAACCAGCTTCCAAAGCAGTGAGGTTGCAGAACTTGAGGGAGGGGCCTCACGGCCACAAATACCTCTTCCACCTGTTTGCTCCTTCAACAGATTCCTGCCCATTCAGTTAACATTATCACTCAGTTCAGTTTTATAGATGATCATTCTTTTTTTTCCCAGACGATCATTCTTAAACTCAGAGAAATTAAGTGACTTTCCTGAGGTGACACAACTAATAAGCTAGATGATCCACATCTATATACTTCAAATTCCCTACTCTTTGGCAGGTTATTCTGAGAAATTCCATGGCCTTATTAAATACGGGGTAGGACCAGTCAAATTATTTAAGTGTCCCACTAAAAAACTCAAATGGAACTTTTAGACATGAAAATAAAGCATCTGAAATAAAAAATACACTAGATGGGATTAAAAGCAGATCAGACATTGGAAAAGACTAAAAAGATCAGGAGTTGGAATGAGGAGAAGGACAAATAGGCAGAGCAGAGGATTTTTAAGGCAGCGAAAATATACGCTGTCATAATGATGGATACATGTTATTGTACACCTGTCTAAACCCATAGAATGTACCACACCAAGGTTGAACCCCAGTGTAAACTATGGTCTTGAGGTGATTATGACGTGTCAGTGTAAGTTTGTCAATTGTAACAAATGCACCACTCTAGTGGGGAATGTTGATAACTGGAGAGGTTATGCATGTGTGGGGGCAGGGGGGTATGTGGAAAATCTCTGTACCTTCCTCTCAATTTTGCTGTGAACCCAAAACTATTTTAAAAAGTAAAGACTTTTTGAAAATACAGTGTTTGAATATTCATATGCAAGAGATGGACCTCAAACCTCACTTCATACCATGCACAAAAATTAAATAGACTTAAATATAAGAGCTAAAAAAATAATAGTTTTAGTTATGTGGGAGAAAATATTTGTGACTTTAGGCTGGACAAAGATACTATTAAGAAAATAAGAGCCCAGGGACGCCTGGGTGGCTCAGTCATTAAGCGTCTGCCTTCGGCTTGGGTCATGATCCCAGGGTTCTGGGATCGAGCCCTGCATCAGGCTCCCTGCTCAGCCAGGAGCCTGCTTCTCCCTCTCCCACTCCCCCTGCTTGTGTTCCCTCTCTAGTGTCTCTCTCTCTCTGTCAAATAAATAAATAAATCTTTTTTAAAAAATAAGAAAATAAGAGCCCAAAATCAGAGAGGGAGACAAACCATAAGAGACGCTCAACTCTAGGAAACAAACTGAGGGTTGCTGGAGGGGGGCTGGGAAAGGGGGTAACTGAGTGATGGGCATGTGAGGTGATGAGCACTGGGTGTTACATGCAACTGATGAATCACTGAACTCTACCTCAGAAACTAATAATACACTATATGTTAACTGAATTTAAATAAAATAAAATTAAAAAAACAATGGTTAGATAATCTGCAAAAAGAAAAAAGAAGAGCCACAGACTCTTTAGAACATTTTTACAAAACATACATCTGATAAATAACTTGCATCCAGAATGTATAAATAACTCTTACAACTCAATAATAAAACAACTCCGCAATGACAACCCAACTGATAACTGAGCAAAAGATTTGAATTGATACTCCACCAAAGAAGATAGGTGAGTGGCAAGTAAACACATGAAAAGATCTGAACATCACTAATCATTAGAGAAGTGTATATCAAGATCAGAGTAAGATATCACTACACTACCTGCTAGAATGTCTAAAATTAGAAAGACTGATCATACTAAGTGTTCAAGAGCATGGGGAGCAAGTGGAATTCTTTTATATTTCTAGTATGCATGCAAAATAACAAGCTCACTTAGGAAAGAAAAACATTTATGTGGTTCCTTTTAAAGTTAAATGAACACTTAGCATACAACACAACAATGTCCTAGATATTTATCCAAGACAGGTGAAAACTCATGTCCATAAAAAGACCTGTATACAGATCTTTACAGCAGCTTTATGCATAATAGCTAAAAACCAGAAACAAACCAAAATCATGAATGACTACAACTTTGTGGTATTATTCATATGATGGACTGTCCTTCATCAATAAAGGGTAACAAACTACTAATGCATGCTATAACATGAATAATTCTAAAAGGCATGCTTAGTGAAAGAAGCCAGGTAACAAAAGACTGCCTACTCTATGATTCTATTTTTTTAATATATTTGAGGTGGGGGGGGAGAGAGAGAGAGAATGAGCAGAGGGGAGGAGCAGAGGGAAAGGGAAAAGCAGACTTCCTGCTGAGCAGGGAGTCTGATGCAGGGCTTGATCCCAGAACCCTGAGATGATGACCTGAGCCAAAGGCAGACGCTTAATTGACTGAGCCATCCAGGCGCCCCCTATATGATTCTATTTAAATGAAATTCTAGAAAAGTCAAAACTGTACTGTTAATTTTTCTAAGAATTTTGTGAGATGATTATTAAGCACTGCCAATATTAAAAAAATTATATGATATGAGTCTACAATTAAATAAAGACAAAGCTAATAAATACTCAAAACTCATAAACTTTATGATTATTTTACTACAGTTTACTAATGTATATGCTCTCGAGATTCTTTAGATCTGTTGTATCTGTATGGTGGGAATTCTGTGTAATGGTGCGGTATTGCACACTTCTTTCCAGCTCTGCATTCAGTGACCGTCATGCTGAGAGCGGGAAATCGACCGTGGTGGGAGTGTTTACACCATGGAAATTGACAAGTGAAAAATCAGGGTTTTGTTTAATTCTTTGTTGTTCAGGAGAGTGGTTTTTAAACATTTGCCAACACACCACTGAATGTACAGACAGGAGATCATTTCTCCTGGAAAGGAAAGAACATACAGGGTGGAAGAAGAGGCATTTCTGGGGGGAGTTTGGATTTGAACTCACCCTTGAAGAATGGAGAGACTGGAGACCAGCTGAGACGGGAGAAAAGGGCATGTCAGGCAAGGGAGACAAAGCAAAAGTGAAGAGACAGTCTGGTCAGGCTGGAGTAAAGGCTGTGTGCAGCCTTAATGAGCAGTAATGCTTGAACACACATTGGACCCACACCGAGGAAGGCTTGGAATGGCAGGTACAGTGGACATCTGCTGTTTTTCTTGTCCCTTCCTCTTTCCCCTCCTTTTTATAACAGCTGCACTAGAACCAGCCACGTGTCTCCAGTGGATTCTGCCCACCACAGAGGATACCCTGCTCTGGTCCATAAGCAGTGGGTCCCAGGGAGGGATGCCCAGCCCAGGATGGTCCAGGCAGAGTCCTCCCTTTGATATTTTTTTAACTGGACATGATATATCAATGGATATTTCACCCTTTGCTAGTTACTAAGCTTGAAGAATAACTGTCCAGAGCTGATGCTGCTCACTTTGGGAGGTGATAATAGAATCAACACGTAACAGAAATTTTGAGTCTTTAGTTCTAGTTGACTTTAGATCAGCTCCTCCTGTCCTTCTTCAAGTTGCATGTGTGAGCCAATACATTTTCCTTTTGTTGCCTGACCTGGATCAAATTTGTTTTTTGTCCCTTGCAACCAAGTGAACAGTGCCCCTGTTAGTGAACAGTACCCCATGCTCAGAATTTTATCATGTATTCTTTATCCCTGAAAAATCTAAATTTGTGTGTATAAGAGCAAAATGGGAAGGCCCAAGCCTTTCGCAGATAGGTGTTCTACTGCTGGGAGAGGTTTAGTTCCAACCTTTTACATAGTCTTAGAGGGCACTCTTGCGGATGAGGTGTGATCCCTGCAGTCTTGGAACAGGAGGGGACCTTTGAGGTCATCTAGGGCAGAGATTTGCTTTGATTTGCAGACTGTGTCTGTACAGCTTTTGGCTTCCACAGAAGTGCCTCATGGAGTATTAAGGGGCCTATAGAGAAGTTCCAGGCTCCCTACTCCAATAAGAGCAGCTTTGCTTTTTATGTTAGTTTCCTCTTTAGACTTTGACAAAAGGGTCCCATGACTTAGAAGACAGGAAAGCAAAGCAAAGAGATGGAGTCTAGTTCTTTCATTCCCTTATAGGAATAGCGAGGGTGATGGCCTATCCAAGGCATACAGCTATCCAGTGGCAGGCCCAGCAGTGGAGCCCACGGGCTCTAGTTCCCAGGTGGGCACTCTCTCCCGTCTGACTCGCTGAGTCTCTCATACTTGTTTCCACATTACTCCACGTGAATTCTTCCAAAGCCGGTACCTTGAGGTCAGTTTGCAAACTTTCACATCTACCCCATATTTCTAAAAAACGTGTGATTGCCTAGGAATACAAAGTCTATGAGGGAAGAAGGGGTTAGAATTCATTCCCATTGACTGCATTGCTTTATAGCCTCTTTCATTTCTTTTTTTTTTAATATTTTGTTTATTTGTCAGAGAGTGAGCACAAGCAGGGGGAGCAGCAGAGGGAGAGGGAGAAGCAGGCTCCCCACCGAGCAAGGAGCCGAATGCGGGACTCCATCCCAAGACGTTGGGATCATGACCTGAGCCGAAGGCAGACACTTAACTGACTGAGCCACCCAGGCGTCCCGCATCTTTCATTTCCGAGCACTTCACAACAAAAATGATAAATCACAAATTAGAAAGAATCATACCTTGTATAGAAACCAGATATGCAATCTAAGTATAGACCAAGAGCTTGAAGGGTTTTGGTTCTCCGATCACATTGTGTGCCCAGCTGGAGTCCTCCCCACCCTCTCTCATCAGTAGTCCCTTCACCCCTTTTCCAGCACCTTCAGGAGCAGCAAATGCTGTACTTCAGAAATAGCCATTTCATTGGCAGACAATTCTGTTTATAAGTTCTTTATAACCAGACTCAGGTTAAATCAGTTGATTGAAGTTAAATCAATTGGGATTAAATCTAAATCAGCTTCTATAGAGCTTTTTCCCTGATTTGCTTGGAAACCATAAGCAGCCAGTCCTGATCCCTACCAAAGTCTGACAAAGGTTACCCCATACTTTGACATTTTGATATACCTAAAGTGGCAGTTTCATTCCCTTCATTTCCTAGAAGGAACAGACTTGGTTTCCATATCCCTTGCTACTCAAAGTGTGATTGATGGAGCAGCAGTGTCAGAACCTGGGAACTTGTTTGAAATACAGACTCTCAACCCACCCCAGGCCCAGTGAATCGGAATCTGCATTTTAACAAAACCCCCAAGTGATTACTCAGCCCATTAGAGTTTGAGGAGCACTCTTGAAGATTGGAACCACTGGCGATAAGAAAGAATGGGCAGAGGGTCTGGCTACCCTCTGTTGGCACAGGGGTTGACCTGCATTTTGAGTTTTCGTGACAGATCCTGATCACCTCCAGCACTCTCTCTCAGGAACAGCATGGAAGTGTTTATAACCTTCCAAAGCTTCACTTTCTAAAATAAGAGTGTTGGTAAACTTCGCTTGCCATGGCTGGAGATGAAGACATGTCTGGAATCTGGTGTGTAGAGTCCTGTCTTGATGGTTAGAGCAACTGGCAGTGCTTATGGAGGCTTGTCTTGCTGATGGCAAGTCAGCTGGAAGCATCTTGGTTTAGGATGGATAGCACGTCGTATCTACTATGCTGTATTCTGACACATGTGCACACTGAAACTGTTTTCTTAGGAGATCAAACCCTAGAATCCTCCAAGGAGCGAGCAGATAGGAAAGCTGTAAGGAGAACCCATGCAAGGGGAGGTGGTGGCTACTGAACAAGAATTCTTGGAAACTGTTCCCCTGAGTTTCACCTACCACTTGGGATTCTCACCCTGGGGTACATCAGTTTCCATTTAAAACTCAGGCTCAAGGGTAGACAAAAGTGTTTCCCCCGGTTCTTCATAACACATCTGAGACAATGTGACATTTTCAAAAAGAATTTAACTAAATACTAAGGGAGAACAAAAAGGAAATAATAGCAGACAATACAAATAGTGAGTTTCCAGAGCACCAGTTTCTGATCCTAAGATAACCACATGCTGGTCTTAAGAATAGTGTAATAATTTGCATTATTGTTCAGCAAATATTCATATCCTACCCTGTCCCACTGTGGGTGGAATATACATCCTTGTCACATTAATGTTGACTTTGGCCATATGACTTTCTTTGACCACTGGAATGTTCATGGACAGAGGCATGAACAGAGGCCTTAAGTGTGCTTGCGTGGCTTGCTTTTGTATCCAGTGATCTGCTCTGACAAGAACATGCCTTGGGTAGCACTGACTCTTCAGCCTGGATTCTAGAATGACACATGGAATGGGCAGAACCCAACACGAAGCCAGGATCCCTGCCTAGCTGACCCACAGCCTGAAACAGAGCCTCCCAGGTAGCCCATTCTAGATCAGCTGAATTGCAGAAAAACTGTAGAGCATGGGCATAAATCTGGTGTGGTAATGCACTGAGTGCTGGACTGACTTGTTTTTCAGCATCATTATGAAAATAGCTGACTGATACAGATGATGCAATGTCACAGGCCCTGTCTAAAATCCTTTCCCTTGGAGCAACTCCTGCCCATCTCACTGTCTGCTACCCATGAGCTGTATCAGAACATCTTGACCTTCTTCCTATTAGCTAGATAGCTGAGTGAAACACAAGACCTGCCTCCAGCCCTTGTAGAGGGTGAAGTTTATCATCCTACTCAGGAAGAACCTCTGCCTCATCACCCACCTCCATAGTAGAAAGCATCCTTGCCTTGCAGCTAGCCTTGCCTTGCAACTAGACCTATAGTATAAAATGTTTGAATCAGACAACAATGGATGCAGTGAGTAATAAGACCTGCCTGCAATTGCAGAAACTTTTTTTGCCTCTCTGTCCAAGCCACTTGAAATGCCCATCCTTCCCTTCCACATGGCATGAACCCCATTTGTCCCCTGAGCTTTCAGCTCTGGTGCCACTTTCTCAGGGACCTTCCCCACCTGGATCAAGTCCCCCATGGCCACTCCCATAGCTCCTTGCTTCTTCATAGCACTTAGAGATGCCGTTTTACATTTACTCATGGGAAGATTTGTTTAATGGCAATTTGCCCCCCAGACTGTAAGCTTCCTGAAGGCAAGGGCAAACTTCTGGTTGTTTTTGACCACCATTGCCTACTCAGTGCATGGCAGGTACCTGGCACACCAAGCCCTTAGTCACTACAAATCGAGTAGAGCAACCTCATTCTCTCTCCAAGCCTCAAAGCGCCCCTTTCCTAGGTCATTATTTGATTTCTGGGCTTTCCTTCCTTTCTCTAGCACATTTTATCTCACAGCTCATGAACTTACACGGTTCTGACTGTAATTTCAAGGTCCCTTCCAGCCCCCCAAGGACACACACATGCAGGAACAGAAGTGAAATCTTCTTTCCCAAAAAGCGTATCATCTGAATCTCGGATGTGAGGACACATCCCTTTCAATTACAAAAGAGGGAAACCGAGGCACGTTGTTTCATTCAAGTTTACAGGGCCCACCATTGGCAAGCTGTTGACAGGAAATTGGTTCTGCCCCTTTCGTTGTCACTGTGGGCATAAACTGTTTTCCTCCTCTAACAATGACTTTGGCACCAGATACCTTTGGTCTGAAACGCCCGTTCCTCATTAAGCAACCCTGACTTTAGAGGGTCTGCGGGTGAATAAGGATGGATTGGGAGCCGTCCACTGGCCAGGTGTTTGGTAGCAGCTGCCACTTTCCTTCCTTTGTTTTTTCCACCATCACTGGTTTTAACCCTCCTCGAGAAGGCCACTTTGTCTGGGACAGGGAGGTAATTTAGTCTCGCGTCTGTTTGGCAGCTCCCTGATTACCAGCTGAGCCTGATTACACAGTCTGTGTGCCTGTCCCAGGACAGACGTGCTGCTGCCATGCTGGAGGAGGGAGGTGGCTCCAACTGTGAAAATGCATTTTGGAGTCTCACTTCCATCACTTCTCTGTGGCTAACCCAGATCCAGTTCCCATGGGGAAAGGGCTCCCAGTCCCAAGGTTAGTTTCAAAGCTACTTGCACTCACTTTCTCTGTCCAGCAGGGGGTCCCAGTGGATAGACCAGGCTCTCCTCTATCTCTCCAGACCTGTCTGCCCCTTCCCTAGGTGATCCTTGGATTTCCTGGGGCTTCTTTCCTTTCTCTAGCAAGAACAACTTCCACTCAGTAATTTAACAAGTTTAATGAAAATACTCGGCAAGTATTTATTGAGGATTTCTGTGCCAGGAACTTGAGGTGTAGGTTGAGTAAGACAGTTCTGACCCAGGGAGCCCTCACAATAGAGATGGAGCCAGACATGCCGCATGTTGAGAGTGATAATAGTGGGAACCCAGAAGAAGAAACTCCCTTCCTCAGAGAAGGGATGGAGCAGAGTAGTTCTGAGAAGGCCTCACAGGAGAGGTATCATCTTGATTGAGCCTTAAAGAGAACACCTGAGATTTTGTTTCCAAGTGAGGAAGTAACGGCAGGATGGAAGGAGCATCGTGACTGACGCAGAGTCATGAAAACCCCAGCTGTAGGGGGTGGAGGAATAAACAGCATGGGTGAGCGGTCTGTGGGGGATTGGACCAAGGCGGGATGTGCCTGGCAGACACACTGTGAGGGGCCTGGGGGAGAGGAGGAAAGATGGGCGCCTAGAAGGTTGGACTGAGGTCAGAGAGTGACGGACGCTATGTGACAAGCTAGTCCACAGTGAGGCAGAGCTACAGACATCGGCTCCTGTTGGAGCATGGAGCAGGTCATCAAGATTCTACAGGAAAATGCCACTTTTATATGGTAGATTAAATATTTTTCCTAGAAATATCAATTTCTGGAAGATAAAACAACATGCCATAAATAAACCAACGAAGATTGTTTTTCAAAGATCACTTTATAAAGTGGTTAATCGGGATAGATTGTGAATAATTGTCAAACAGAAAGCTGTGGCTAGCATCTCTTGAGCACTTATGGTGTACCAGACAGGGTATAGGCACTTTATGTATGTTTACTTCATTTGACCTTTAGGACACTATGAGACAGCTATTGTTATCCTCCCTGTTTGGTGGTTGAAAGTGCCTAGTAGTTAGTATTTAGAACAATGGGCATTTGGTGAGTCATGTAGTTTGAAGCCAATCAGTCTGACTCCAGGGATGGTGCAGAAACCTATATGCTCTTTGGGAGACAGCCAAAAGTCCAGGCAAAGGAATGCCAATTTTCTGCAGGCACTGGGGAGCCACAGAGGGTTCAGAGCAGAGAGGAGATCTCATGAGTTGATGATGACTTCTCTGTTGAGCAAATAAGGAAGACTTGCAAAACTTTCATGGGCACCACTTCAGACAGTGAATGGGGCACTGGCAAAGGGAGGCCAGGTTGGTGGGTAGCTCGTCCTGAAGAAAGGCTTTGTGCTAACTGTGCGTCTAAGGAGCCAAGCTGCACAGAGTGACAGACTCCAAGGACAGAGGGCTGCTGGTACACATCAAAGAATGGCAGGGACCTGGTTACATACCGGTCTTTTCAATCATCCATATGCCTTAAATCACCCCTCAGCAGGAGCACCTGCAATTATGAAGGCAGAGATGAGATCCTAACTTAAATTCCCTTTGTCTTCTTGTAACTAAATTCAGCAATCTAAAGACAGTCTCACAGACCTTTACCTTGCCAGTCCAAACACCTAAAATGTGTGGGGTGAAACTTGACCGCTGCCAGGATGCTCTCAGAATTCCTGCAGCCTGAGATGCCCTTCACCTGCTGCAATGGAGTTACTGCCCCGTGATTCCCACATCTTGCTGCTTTCCAGCCTTCTTTGTCCTTTTCTGACCACCTTTCCAAAGGATCCTCTGAATTTCATTCCTGCTCTTCCTGGGGTCTGCAAATCCTCCGTAATGAGTAGCCATCTGCAGATTTCATTTTTATTCAGTCTCCCCTCCCCCTTCAGATTGGTAATAAAAATATTAAATAGGACTAAAGCCAGTGCTGACCCCCGCAGCGCCCTGCTAGACAACCCCCCTTGGGATTGGCTCCCTTTTATCACTGGCCTTTTTTCCCTGCAGTTGTGTGGCCAATTTATAGTCCTCTCCCTCTGCCCTCAGCCTAGTCAATCTGAACTGGTTTTAAAAGTAAAAATATTATATTCCAAGATTTTTCTAGTTAGAGTCCAAATCTGTGTTTTCTCTATACAGCAAGAAACAATTATGGTATACAACAGAGTTTGTTTTTTTTTGAACAGGATATTAAATATGAGCATATTTTGATGTGATCTGGATAGTTGACAAAATGTTTTATTTTCAACAGGTTCTTTTGAATCTTGTATTCATGAGTTAACAATTACTAATAATATAAATTCTACGTGATTTCTCTTTTTGATCACAAACTCAGGTTTGGAGCATTTTGTGCTTCAGTTTCTTTGGGTATAAAAAAAGTAAACTGGCTAATCTGTGTTCATAACAAACTCCAAGGAAATATTTCACAGAACTTTTACAAAGGATTGTTTATCACCGAGAAATGCTTGTTTTTGAACACAAATACTCCCCTGTGTTTGGGGAAATCCCTCCAAGAGAGATACCACAGAATCCATTTCATCTTTTCAAAAAATAGATTATTTCTTTTTTAAAAAAATAGACTTTATTTTTTAGAACAGTTTTAGGTTCACAGCAAAATTGAGAGGAGGGTGCAGAGCTTTCCCACATACCTTCTGCCCTCACACACACACAGCCTTCCCCACCATCAGCATCCCCCACCTGAGTGGTACATTTATTTGTTACCATGGAGAATCTACATTGACACGTCATTATCACCCAAAGCCTATAGTTTACATTAGGGTTTACTCTTGGTGGTGTACGTTCTGTGGAGTTTGACAAATGTATAATGACGTGTATCCATCATTATGGTATCTCGCAGAATATTTTCACTGCCCTAAAAATCCTCTGTGCTCCGCCTCCTCTCCTTCTTCCCAACCCCCAGCAACGCACTGATCTTTTAACTGTCTCCATAGTTTTCTCCATTCTGTTTCTATTCTACATATTCCACACCATTGGAGGTCCTAGAAGAATAAAAGTCGCATCCCCCTCCTCTGGGGCTGCACTCTGAATGTACGAGTGTGCTATGAAATATAAATGCATCTGTTCCTGGGCAGTGTTCCTTTTTTCCTGGCCCTCCTGAGACTTGGGGCTCATGGAGGCAAAAGCTCAGGTGGTAGCATCTGGCCATGAGAAGACATCTTTTCAGGCTCTGTTTATCTTTGCCTCAGTACCCTCATCATAGTAATGAGGATGGACAGAGATTTAAAAGCAAATATGATCTAACAAATAGGCCAGACCACTTTCTAATCCAGCATCCAGAACAAAAGATAGCACTTCCCAGAATTAGCTCACCAGGGGGGAAACACCCTCATCTAATTCTGTAAAACCTTTCACTTACTCTCAAGATATATATTATTTTTAAGTCTTTTACTTTTATGAGAACCCCTAAAGAGAGAGCCTTCAATGTTTGGACCATATTTTTTTAATTTTTTGTGACATTTTTCGTGGTCAAGAGCTTTAACAAACAAGACTGTCCAAATTAGAAACCTTAATAATAATTTTTACATTAAAACTGAACAAGAGAGTGGGAAATAATAGGAACCCCACCATTCTCAATATATTTAAGCTCTATTGTATACAGAGAAGATATGATAAAAGGGGAAAAGGATTTTATAATTCAGAGAATACCATTATCTTTCATCACAAATACATTTGTACCCAAGATACCACCATACGTGATAAAGAAATTTCTGAAAGTAATGTGCTGTATATAGTACAAGTAATAGATTGATTTTTCTATACACTGATGTTTGCTTGGGTTGCATATTATATAGGCACATATTTTTGTGAATGTATTTAAAAATACATATATAAATGTAATTTCACTGGTTAGTGGCCTCATTGAAATGGTGATGTGGGTCCTTGGTGTGGCTTTCTTTGTATCTCAGTACATCAGGTCTCAATGGCAATAGAGTGGGAGCTGTCCCGTTCCAGAGCCCCTGAAGCCCAGGTTTGTGTTTGTGTACGGGGAGAGTTAATGAGAACAGAATGGCTTTCTTTCCCTGCTTCCCCAATCCCATCTGCTCAAACAAAAGGCTGAAAGGGAAAGAGAACGGAGCCCCTGCTGGTCAAGGGGGAGGGATAATAACACATATCCTTGGGCAACATTTCAGCACATGCAACCCTTTTCTACTGTGCTAAAGCTTTTATTCAGACAAAAAGGAAGTCAGGCCAATGTAGGTTCCATTTTAAAAAAATCATTATTAAAAAAAATACATTAGGCCCAAAGGCTAGTTGTTGTTGGTTTTTTTGCCAATGACTGCATTTATAAGTCTAGATTAAAAAATGGAAAACATGTAAGGGGGGAGAAAGCAATCTGGTTGTAGTGAAATCTGCTGAGTAACCTACCTGTATAGGGAGTGGTAGAAGACCAATTTTCACTTAACTTTGCGTGAAGTTCAAGGTCCTAGTAATCAACATGATCACAAAAGGAGTAAAAGAAGGCACTTTCTGCTCTTCCTAAGGGGAGTCTATGAAAACATTGTATTTCCAGTGGTTAACAAGAAAACAGGATGCCCTCTGCCCCTCAGGTCAATGGCTTGTCAACAGAAGCCCAGCAAGGAACTTACTGGAAGGTCAGACCTTTCCCTGGAGCAGTTCACTGATCTTGACTGGCTCCTAAAGATGGCTTCTAGAATGCCAATGGGGCACCTCAAGGTATTATTTTACAAGGTTTGTTGATGTTCTGATTCATGGTGCCACTTAGCAAGGCAGAAGAAAAGGCTTTTGGGATATTACTCCACTGAATACAGGCCTGAGCTATTGGATGCTCCTACCACAGAGGGGAAAGTGAAGTTGCCATCAAAAGATTAATTTTCTTTTATTTGTACTATAAATCTTAAGAGTAATAAATCAGTCATCACAAGTAGCTGTGTTGCTATCACGTATAGTCTTCTCATTCTTTTGGAAGTGTGTAAAATTAATGCTATCTTCTTCCCTTGAGTTAACTCAGATGCTATCACTCCAGTGACAAGATAAAAGCTGAAGAGATTCACAAACAGAGATTGCCAAGGAGTTAAGAGGTTTAGCTCACTATGTATTTGGGAATGGAAAGAGACCGCATCTTCAAAATACTTTCCAGAGGATGAGTAAGAGAAAGGAAGAGAAAATAAAAAGCAAATATGAGTGTTAAGAAGTGTCATTTTCAGATCTCCTGGGAATTGTGAATGGCTGAGGAAATTTCATAAGGAAATACTATTAGGAATCCCTAATAGGGACACACTGAGGTATGGAGAGCTAACTCATTCCCTAGAAGGTCAGTCAGCTATCCATGAAAGGCGAACCAGACCTAAATTCTAAAGGGGCACAGAATCTGAAAACAGAAATTTCTATGACGGGGCCTGGAAGTTTTAGTAAAGCACGTGTTTAGCCACTCATGGTCATCTTGATAGCAATATTTTCTCTTAAGTGTTCCTTTTCATCTAGTAGGCAACATTCAGTTATGTATGCAAATGGCAGAGAAAACAGGGAAAAGACAGTCCAAAGCAGTGATTGATCAAAACTGTATTATCTGGCTTTCACCTGCTTCATATTACTCTTTTTTACAATGCATTTTCTTCCCTCATTATTTATTTTTGCTTGGGCTAATTTTAAAATGAGTTTTTATTCCCCAGGTACTTTGGTCAGTGTTGGCCCAGAATGAAAAACACACCCCTTATAATCCACAGAGAATGTAATCCACAACATTAATAACTGGTGAGCTGAATGCATTTGCCTACTCCCATTTCCCTCCTCCATCCCTTAAGGAAAAGAGGAATATAAATATTCGTACTTTACAGAATAGATGAGTTTTTAAAGGTTTGGCTACAAAAGAAATGTTTGGTTAACAGAATTGTGTTTTGCCACAGATGTTCATCTGAAAAGTAAAGTTGTGTACTAGATAAACAGTTTTGTTCTAGGGGATAATAGGAACCATACTTAAAAGATAATAAGGCTTTAAAGATCATATGTTTGAAGGAAAGGTGGTCAAGGCTAATTGTTGGGTGACTGTCATTATACTATCCACGCTGAGTCAGAAGAGACAAATTACACTATGGTTGGTACAGACTCCTTAGTTAGGACAAGGACTCCTCCGTCCCTGCCCCCAACCCTACAGTTTCAAGCACCTTTAAGGAAGGTTTGGTTAGTGTTTGCCATTGTTTTGTGTAAGAAGGTCGTCATACAAGTAAGTGGGACCCCTTCTCTGTGCCGTCCTTGACAAAGCATATATGCATTCTGTGCATTTGACTTAAATTCAGACCCATTGATTTATCCTGTAATCATTCATTGTGAGAAACTGAACGGAGGCTGTAAGTGATTTGAAAAGGCTGGTGCCCAGGTGCATGTGAGGGAGCAGATGACATAGTCTGCCAGGCTTGAGGCTTGGATATTTATTTATCCTGAGGGTGGTGAGGAGGCCCTGGAGGTGGTAAACAGCGAGGGTAGGAGCAGATCACTGCAGCAGTAGTGCTTATATTCTTTATCTGGTTTAACTGAATTCTTCCTCGCTAAATGAATGCATGGCATTATGAGATTCCTGTAAAGAAGCAGCAGATGAGCAGACAGGAGAATTGTAGAGCCAACCCTCTACTCATGGCATGAGCTGTCAGCCACATTATGGGGTAAAAGCAAATGGACATACTTAGCTCTGACAAAAATCAGACAAAAAATTACAATTTACCAGGACTCTTTGAAATATGGATTAGTAGCGTTAACTACAGGAGATGAGCCATAGGTATATATTGTGTTTTCATGAAATGAGGTATCTTTTTGGCCAAGTCTGTCATGAAAATCTAATGGGGGGGGGGTCAAAAGGTACAAACTTCCAGTTATAAGGTAAGTCCTGGGAATGTGATATACAGCAGCATGATGACTATAGTTAATAATAAAGCATTGTATATTTGAAAGTTGCTAAGAGAGACCTTAAAAGTTCTTATTGCCAAAAAAAAAATTTTGTAACTGTGGGGTGATGGATATTAACTAGACTTACTGTGTTGATTCACTTCAAAATATATATGAGTATCGAATCATTATGTTGTACACCGGAAACTAATATGTTATATGTTATACCTCATTTAATGAGGTATAAATGAGTTATACCTCATTTAAAAAAATTTAGTGGGGAAATAAATTGAGCATAGAACCACACCTTTGAATTATTGCATTGTAAATTTTTACACGAAGTTTGTTTGCTTTTTAATGAAGTCTATCCAACTGCGTTGCTCTCACTAAAAATGTCATTATGAATTATGATATTAAAAGAGTATAAAGAGTTTTTGAATCCTTAAAAAGTAAAATAATTTTAGAAATATCTTTTACTTCATCTTTTTCTTTTTTCCAGTTACTATGGCTATAAAACAGATCATCCCCAAACGTAGTAGTTTAGAACAACAATGTTGATCTTGCTCACTGTTTTACAGTTTGGGCGATGCTCAGCAGAGATAGCTTGTCTCTGTTCCACAGTGTCACCTGGGTCAGCTCAAAGGCTGGGACCCAAATCATCCTGTCAGGGAGTTGATGCCGACTGTCGACTCTCCTCCACCTCAGCCATCTACTCTTCTGTGTCAGCTCAGGGTCCCCAAGGCACATGTGCCGAGAGAGAGAGCCAAGTAGAGCAGTATCTCCTTTTATGACATTCTAGGTAGGTAGTCACAAACTTCTGTCCACGTTCATAAGGAGGGAAAAGACATCAACCCTCCTCAATCAAGGAATGTCAGTGTCATGTTGCAAAAAGAATAGGTGGGAACAAATTATGTTGACATAGACATCTATGGGAAATACAATTTTCACAATTTATCATTTTTATTTTGCTAAGTTTTATGTGTTTTACACAGCACATCAGTATATGTTCATATTTTATCCATAGCTAAATATGTATTTATTCATGAAATTGTCAAAATGTTGTATGAATTAGGGCATGTGATAAAAATTATTTGAAAATCTCTAATTTAGATAATTGAAAGCAAAAAAAAAAATGTGTATTTGCATACCATAGCAGGCATGCAACATAATTTTAGCTTTCTGGTTCTTCCTCATTGGCCTTTAGATTAGCAGGAAGGTCAGTACCTTGTAAAAGCAGTGTTACTAGGACATCTCACCTGAATTAATCTCTCTTTCCCCTATATTCTGATGGCATATTATGCCTTCAGTACCATATTTCTTACATTTTTTCCCTCATTCGAGTTATGTGTGTAGATACCGTATAAGATCATGTCTTACTCAGCTCTGTATACTCAGCAGCTAGTAGGATGCTTTGTACATAGTGGGTGCCCCCTCCCCAAATACTGAGTAGAATGGACTTGCCAGAGTTTTAGGGCCTTTCCTCCGGGTAAGGAAGGTGGTGGCAGGGGAGCTGATTAGCTTAGGAGGAGGGAAGGGAGAAGGGAGGATGCTCTGGTGCCAGTTCCTCTGACCCCAACAGCTCTTGCTATCATGTCCTGTATGTCTTCCAAGCTGACTCGAGAGCTGTAATAGTAGGCAGAGAAAGATGATTAGGCCCTTAATCCAAAGGACTGTAAATATCTGCTTTTCACCTTTGGTACAGGTACTGATGTCTTTGCTCCATAGCTCATGGTGAATGGAAATAGCTCCAGATTATCAGTTATGACATATGTCACTGACTAAAACTTTGGGCCAGTTAATTCTTGGTTTCCTCATCTGTAAAAGGGTGGAATTGTTTTAGTAAGTTCTCAGGTGCCCTGCAGCTCGAAAATGTGGTTCTCAAAACCGCCGAGATATGATTCTGTGTGGGTGGTCATGATGGTGAAGTAAGGGTGGTAGTCCCAATTTGTGGTCTAGATATGGCATTGTCCTGCAGGCTTATGGCTTAATGAAAACCACTGAAAGTAGAGATTATTCCCCAATGCCTCATGTAGTACCTGGCCCAACACAAGTGCTAGAATATTTGTTGAGTGCGATATAATAAAAAACACAGCTGGTGTTTGTCCTTAGTTCCTGGCACAGAGTTTCAAAAATCCTTGGAATTTCCTGTGTGATAATAGAGTCTTTTATCATAAGAGCCCCTCGACCATACCTGAGTTTATGCTAATGAGGTGACTCCTGATGGGCCTTATTAAATAGTTTCAAGGGAGGGACTGGCCATGTCAGAAAAACCAAGACATGATTATGATTAGAGTACTGAAACTTTCAACCCTACCCCCTGACCTCTGGGGAGAGAGGAGGGGCTGGAGATTGAGTTCCATCATGCAATCAGTGATTTAATCAATCCTGTCAATGTAATGAAACCCCAGATAAAAACTGAAAACCAGTGCTCAGAAGAGTTTTCTGGTTGGTGAAGAAGTGGATGTGCTGAGCGGCTCGCACACCCAGAGAGGGCAAAGAAGCTCTGTGCCTTTCCCTCAATAACTTACCCTATGTACCTCTAACATTTGGCTGTTTCAGAACTGTAGCCTTTAGTCATTCTAGTGAATTATCAAACCTGAAGGGGGGTCATAGAAACCCCTGAATTTGTAGCCAAGTCACATAGTAGTGCAGGTATCCTGGGGACAGCACTTGGAACTGGTATCTGCAGTAAAGGCAGTCTTGAGAACCGTGCCTTTCATCTTGTGGGATCTGGTACTAGTTTCAGGTACTTAGAGTCAGGATAAAAGGACTTTGCCCTTAACTTCTGGGCTCTGTGCTTAGTCTGAGTAGTTAGTATCAGAATTGAATGGAATTGTAGGACACCCAGTTAGTGTCAGAGAATTGGTGTTGGAACATAGTATTTGCATAGTTGATAATAATGACATTAATGAGCACTTACTTTGTTCCAGGCACTGTTCTGAGTGCTTCACATATATTACCTCATATAACCCTCACAACAAAATTGTGAGACAGAAGACATTATCATCCCCATTTTACATGTAGGAAACTGAGTCATAGAGGTGGTAAGTAGCAAAATTGGGATTTAAACCCAAGCAATTTGTCTTCAGAGCCCACATCCTAAACCACTCACCCCACACAGTCCCACTGCTCAGGTCTGTTTTCTTCACCCTGAGGCAGCTGACACAAAACTAAGAGTCAGACTTGAAGATGTCAGGCTTATCTGATGGCAAATATTCAGAAACATGGAAAGGATTTCTTTTAAGACACCTCATAAAAGAGGCTGTGATGTAGTTGCCAGTTCCCTGAGAATTGAAATGATGCCACAGGCCTCATCTCAATTCAGATATTAAGTGTGAAATTCCTCAGACCCTATTAATCAAAGCAATCACTAGAATCAATATTCATTAAACAGCCATGTGCATGAACAGAAGTTAAATCACAAAGAAGGCGTAGACACTGCGCCCAAGTTGGCTCTGCCCAAAAGGAAAGATAACACTATGGAGACAAACCTTCCTTCCTGTCTTGGGGAAAGAGAAGGTAGAAGAGAGTTCCACTTATCCAAATGGGTGTGAAGCACTCCACATCTGCCCCTGTGCCCTCCTCATATCCCTTCATATGTAAAGTATTTTCTATTTGGAGGACAGAGCAAGACTAGATTAATAGCAGGGCCGGTGACCCCTATCTGTAAAGGGCCTTGGCCTCTCATAAAAATACTTAATAGAGTTCTTTCCCTTTAATTGCATGCCACAATCTTTGGGGGCCCATCCATCTCTATGGATGCTCCAGGCTCTAACCTCCCTTTGTAATGTGGTTCTGCCTAAGTGTGGAATCAGCTGATGAGGCCAGGGGTCCCAAGGCAGTACACCATCTGGTCAAGGTCATGGGTGGCAGATTACCAATTAGGAAGCATGGCAGGGAGGATGTTGTGTGGCTTGGGGCCAGGGATAGATGGTGGATCAGCCGTTAGTAAGGGAGCCATTGTAGGTGTTGCAACAGATTAATACACAAATCTGTGCTCCCAGGGGATCCTGCGTGAAATCTTAGATTTGGTCACAAGGAGCTTTCAGCAGTAGATAATGAAACAATTTTATTAAAAGATGAGCATGGACTTAGAGCAGTGAGTCTCAAACTTTAATGTGCAAATGAGTCACCTGGGTATCTTGTTAAAATGCTGTTTCTGATTCAGTGAGTCTGAGGTGGGCTTGAGATTTTACATTTATAAAACCCAAGCAATGCTGGTGCTACTGGGTCATAGACCACTTTTTGAGTAGCAAGGTCTTGGAACACATCTTACTGGCGTCTCTCTTTCCTCTTCAGAATACCTCTTCTGCAATAATCTATATCATTGGAACATGGTTTCTATAGACTTGCCTTCTACCCAACTCCTTAGATTAAATGAGGTCCCTCTTGTATGTTAATGGTGAAGAAGAAAGACCTGATTTCTGCACTTTATTTTTTCTTTTACTTTTCATTTACATTTTAATTATACAAGTAATATATGAATATATCTGGAATATTTTAGCCAACTCAAATATCATCATTTAATTTGTGAATGCTTCCTTGTCTATCTCTAACATAAGGACTCTTTTAAGACTACTGACCACAGTACCATTATTATTCTCATAAAGTTGATAATTCTTTAATATCATCTAATATCTAGTTCATGTTTAATTTCAGATAATTTTCCCCCAAAAATCCTTTTTTATGTTTGGTTGGTTTGAATCAAGATCTACATCAGATCTACAAAATTACATTTGGTTGGTTTGTATCTTAAATTTCCCTTAATCTCTAACAGCTCTTATTAATAGTTATTATTATTTTGCTGTTTCATCCCATTTATTTGTTGAAGAAACTAGATTATTTGCCCTGTCTTTCCTTCATTCTGAATTTGTCTGAGTGCATTGTCTTGGTGTCATTTAACCTGTTCCTTTAACCCCATGTATTTCCTGTTATTGGGTAGTTAAAATTTAGAGACTTAATTAGATTTAGTAATTTTTTTTTTCCTTTCCCAGTAGTACTCCATGAGTGGTGCTGTGTGCTTTCTACTCCATCACATTGGGAGGAACATATGATGGATTGTTTGACTTTTCAAGATGTTAGGATTAACCACTGCGTTCAGATGGTGTTAACTTGAACAGTCTGTTGTAACCTATTGTAACATTTTTGGTGATCAGGACTGTGAAGTTGCTACTTGCCTCTGAAGACTATATAGGCTGGGGACACCACTAACCAGTCTACCAGGCACAGGACAGCCCCACAGCAAAGTATTATCTGGTCCAAAATGTCAGTAGTGCTGAGGTTGAGAAGTGCTGCCTTAAAACAATCTTTTGTCTATTCACCAATTGTCACGTTCAGTGGTACAAGCTCTCAGACTCTTAAGTATAATGTCTTCCAACTAAATTCCTAAAATTCCACTCTTAAAATTTTGGACTCTTTCTTCAGTTATTCAAGGAATAGTTCTGGCATCTTCAAAATCAGAGGTCCCAAATGTGTCTCTCTTTTACTAGCCAAATCTCTGCCTCCCAGCCCCACCCTGGAGTACCATATTCCCTTTTATGTTGTTTTTTAAACTCTGCTTTTCATACCTCATATTGTTTTAGGAAACAGAGAACAGAAATATACAGAACAACAAATGAAACAAATGAAAATCTCTCTGGCTAAAATACTCTTTCGGAATAATCCCTATATTCCCTATGTCAGAGTTAAGGACAGTCCCCCTAAGGTCCAGTTAACCAGGGCCCTTTTGGGGGCCCCTTGAATCCAAAATTAAGAGAGTCATACCTGACAGGAAAGGCTAGGACATTTTAACCTTTACTGAATTGGAAAGCAAAAAGCTACAGTATCTCTGCCATCACTGAGTTGCTTTAAGTATTTTGATGAAAGTAGTAGAAAACCCAAGTGATAAAGTTGGAGAGTTATGGAAACTCTCAAGTTCTAGCTTTTGTCCTTTAAATGAAGGGTTGTCTCCAGGATCCCTTCCAGCCTTAGACTTGGAGTCAGTGTCCACTCTTTGGAACAGGGGGCTAGACTGAAAGTAGTCAGAAGAGATACCAGCTAAGAGGGCAGGACAAGTTGGAAATAACTGCTTTCTAAACAAAAGGCAGTGGAAAGGGAGATGGCAGCAGAAGGCATACTTTCCTCTTTTATGTCCTTCTCTGGAGATGGTTGTCTTTTACCATTCAGGACCCTGGTCATACATGGAATGTTAGATCCTGAAGGGACCTTAATGGCCTGCATGGGTGCCCCGTATCTCCTGACTCAGCCCCCACCCTCATCTCCTAGTATGTTTCCTGTACTGAGAATGCCGGAAAGTTCCCAAGCTTCCCTCACGGCTAGGGTCTTGCATACACTTACAATGCAGGAGCAGGATTTGAATTGTGAGGGCGGGGCTGTCTTCTTCCTCCATTGGTTGTCATTGCTGAGCAAGGTCAAGGACAGAGGGGAGTCCTGCGGCAGTGTCAGTCTCTAGCTTCCTGGTGTATGGAGGTGGTTGTGGAGGAGGTAGCAGAGGAGGTGGATCCTTGGTTAGCAGGCATGGCAGTGCAGACTTAACTCTACAGCTCTAGTGATGGCTTTCTGGAACCTAGCCTAGAATCCACATCTCCAGCCCTTCCAGTAACTTGCTACCACCTCATTTCCTGTATTGAATTCCTTTCTGCGGAGCACCTGGGTGGCTCAATCAGTTAAGTGTCTGCCTTCGGATTGAGCCCCATGTCAGGCTCCCTGCTCAGCAGGGAGTCTGCTTCTCCCTCTCCTGCTCCCCCTGCTTGTGCCCTCTATCTCTCTGTCAAATAAATAAATAAATAAAATCTTTAAAAAAAATTCCTTTCTGCTTACAATACCCAGATTTCTGTTTTCCACATGGAGCCCTGCCTCATACAAGGTCATAAACAGGTGAAGAATCTCCTGTCTTGCTTGCCACTGATGTAGGTGCTTAACTGAGGACCCCAGTGTACTGGAGAGTAGGAGATAATGAAGAGAAAGCAAAACCAGGACGTGGCAGGGCATGGAGAGACTCAGAGTGGCTTTACAAATATGTACAAGGATGTGTTCTGAAAAGTCATTTGTTTAACTGAACTTCGTAAAAAGTTCCTAGTGCCTAGGCTTCAAGTTGATACCAAGAATGGGCTTGGACTCCAAGCTGAGCAGAAATACCTGTTAATCTATATGCTTCTTTGGATAAATGTGAAGAGGAGGTGGATACCACTCATTAGTGATATCTCATGTTCTGTAAACAAACTGACCAAGTGGTAAAGTGAAGGGGAAGATTGCACACAAATAACTTCTATTCACATAAAATTGAACCTTAGATTTCCTGGCTCTAGATCATACCCATTGCTGAGAAGCTTAATTTGCCTGTTGTATCACAGCACGTTATTCAAATAACCTGTAAATTTACACCACAGTGATGTATTACATTTCTAGGGCATACTGTAGATTCTCACATCTGTTGTTCAGGGCAGATTCTGTTTTACAGAATCTGGAAATTGCCTGCAGTTATGGGTCCAATTTTGACACAACTATCTGGCAAAAGAAACAAACTGGAAGGGTGGAGGGAGGAAATTAGGCTTTTTGCAAAGGCTGAAAACAAAAAGGTGAAGTGTTTTGTTGTGTAATAGAGGTCAGAATCAAAGCAAGCTCCTAGAGGCCACAGGGAGAACAGCAGGGTGAACTTGGATTGCAGAGAAGTTGGAAAATACCCTCCCCGTGTTTCAGGCATTCTTGCCCACTCTGTGCAGTACACGAAATGTCCCACTTAGCTTGTTTTTGCAGGACCTGACTCTAAAGTTGCCTACTCTGGGGTGAAATACTGGGCTTGGGCTGTGTGCTTTTCCCAGCTGTCTCTTCTGCTGTCACCTCAGGGTAGAGTGTGTTGGGGTACCCAATACCACCGTCAGTCTCTGCAATTTGTTAGAGGAACTCACAGGATTCAAGAAAGCTGTTTTACTGATGGTTAGGGTTTATTACAGTAAAAGGATATAGATTAAAATCAGCAAAGGAAAAAGTCATATGGGGCAAAGTCCAGGAGAAACCAGATGCAAACTTCCAGGTGTCCCTTCCCAGTAGACCTGATGGGGATATGTTTAATTCTTCTGGTGGCAGTGTGTGAGAACACATGCAAAGGGTTGCCAGCCAAGGAAGTTCACCCAAGCCTTAGTGTCCCGGGTTTTTATTGGGGGGATCTGTCATGCAGGCATGCTATACTGTGTGGCTGACCTCAGCAACTCAGACCTCAGCCCCCAGAGCAAAACAGGTGCTCACCACAAATGTTATGTTATGTTATTTATGTTAGCATAAACTATCTCATCAAACTGGTAACATAAGGCCCAAGGCTTTAGGCATACAAAAACACTCTTATCAGGCAGAATATTCCAGAGACTCAGAGCTCCTCCCCCAGGAGCTTGCCAAGGGCCATTCCTGAAGTCAGGTCTTTCTTGGGAACACGCAGGGTTTGAGAGACCTAGACTTCCTGAACTATCCTTTTCCCACATGGGGAGAGGGGTATGCCCTCCCTTGGCTAGTGGCCCCAGGACTGAAGCCTCACTCCATAGAGACTTAACACCCCACAAAAGCAGTCGCTTGGGACCCACAGGCATCCAAATAGACTGTCTTCACTGAGCATAAGGATTGACTGGTGCCCACACTACCTACACAAGGCCATTGAGAGTGGACCTGCCGGTGGAGGCATCTGAGGACATGAGTCATCCTCAGGGGGCCTCAGCCCGTTGCTGCCATCCAGGACCACGTAGTCGGAGCCCCTGTGTTATCTGTGAACATTTTTCAGATCATCTTCCCTCTGCTCGGCATCCCTGTCACCCCACACCTATACCATTGCGGCAGCCTCCTTTCTGGCCTCCTGGCCTCCTGTCTCTTTCCCACTGCAGCCTGAGGGAGCTTTATTCGATCTAAGTCTGCCCTTCCGTGGCTGCCCGTGGCTTGCCGGGGGAAATTCAATCCCCCTGACTCAGAATGGTACATTCTCTTGCCCCCACTCCAGCCTCCTGCCTCCTCTGCCTCCCATCTCTGCCGTTGGCAACCCAAGTTGCCTCTCGTCTTCAGTACAGAGTTCATCATTTCTCAGGCTGGCCTGTGCGTTTGCCGCAGCGCTACTGGCAGGAACATTGCTCTCTCCTCACTTCCTCACTGTAGCCTCGCCATCCTCTGCTCCTTCCCGACTGAGCCCAGGTGTCACCTCTGAAAGTCTTCTTCAGTTTCCTCTTCACCCCCACAAGCCAGGTTAGCTGCTTTCCTCTGTTCGCTTGTCTGCCCCCCTTCTAGACTGTTCTCATTGAGGGCAGAGATGGCTTCTTAGTAGTTTGTTATCCCAAATACCTGGCACAGTGCCTGCCACATAATAGATGATCAGTAATTGTACCGCATATGAATAAATGAATGAATGGACTAGTATCTAAATGAACAGATGTGAGAATGAACCCAACTTGAGCCACACATGGCTTTGTGAGAAGTCATCTTCCCTGTAGACAGTTTCATGCACTGGTCAGAAGCATTGACTTTGCGTGTGTGTGTGTGTGTGTGTGTGTGTGTGTGTGTGTGTGTCTCAGTGCTGCCCCTTAGTACCTGTGTGAGCTCAGGTCGGTTACCTAATCTCTCTGAATCTCAGTTTCATTATAGTAAAGCAGTACTGTAATATTTTGAATATTAAATGACATGCAGTCTGTGAAATGCCCAGCACAGCACCTGCCATGTAGCTCATAGTTCATATATGGAGGGTTTTTTTGCTCTCAGTTTATTTGCCTCTGAGTCCCAGCTGGTCTTCCACCTGGACCAACTGGAAGAGCCCTCATTGCTATAACTTTCCCGAACCTTCAGGTCTCATAATTGGCTGATGGGAAAGTGCCTCATTCTCCTGAGAATGGGAGTTTGGTGGGGGGCTTAGGGAGCTAAGTCCCAAGACTGCTGACTTCGTTTAGCATTGTTTTCCTTCTGGATCTCCTAGTCACTGGCACCCTCGATTCCAGGAGCTAATTGGCCACCATTAGCCATTCTGATTCTACTCTCTCAGAATTCTAATGCCAATTCTCATTGCTGCTGCCCGTAGACTCTAGTTCAGTGATGGAACCCTTATCCCTGAGCCCTAGCCCATTGAAATCATGTCCTCTCCTACTGCCTCTCCCCCAACCATTCTGCCTCTGACCCATCCCCAAACTGCTGTCCCAGTTCACCATCCTCAAGGAGTCATCACAAAGGTGAAGTAAGTGAATGCCTGTGAAGTGTTTAGCAGGATGCCTGGATCACAGTGAGTACTCTATAGACAGTCACTATTGTCAGATCTCGTACTGTGTAAAAGCTTGGACTGGTTCCCCACTCATTCCAGAATGCAGTCCAAATTCCTGAGCACAGCATTCAAGGCCCCCAGTGATCAGAACTCCACCTACCCTAACCTTTTCCAGCTTTGCCCTTGTTTTACACTGCTTTTGCCCTCTGGAATATCTTTTCCTCTTTTGCCTGTTGAAACCTGCCCACTGAGGCCCAGTGCAGATACAATTTCCATGAAGCATTTCCTGATTCACTTTGCTGTAATTAATCATCTTTTCTCTTGGTCTCCCATAGGGTTTAATTTATATTTCCACTCTACTCCTTTTGGCCTGATGTTTGTATTAGTTAATTCTGTTACTAGATTTTTTTTTTTTATCTCCATTCAGCTAGAGAATAAACCCACAGTACAAACAAATGTTGGCTGAATTATTGAATATAGGAGATGTTGGCACCCAGCAATAGAAAATATGTGGGTAGGGCAGAGCAAGTGTGTGAAACAGAGCTGCAGGAAAGGTTGCTGGGGTTGAATGAGAGAAGGTGCGTGAGGGCAGTATGCCAGGGAAGCTTGTCAGGGTGGCCCTGCTGGGCTTCCAGGCACCACAGACACTTGGCAGTCAGTGGTCCTGGGAAGGTGTCTGTTCTTCAGAGAAGATGTCGACTTCATCTGAGTGGACACGGATTAAAGATTAGCCAACTCCACAACTCCATGGGCCATGCTGCCTCAGAGACACAAGAAAATGGAGGTAGCATGACAGCACTTCCTTCCTCTCACAAGTGGGTAAGAGTTGAGCAGAGGCTCCAATTCCAGTTAGCTGGCAGGTGAAGTAGGAGGTTAGAGGGAGGGAAACACCTAACTGTGCACGCAGTGAGGGGGGGTGTGGGGTTCTTCCTGCATGTGGCTTTGAGGGGAATCCTCTGCGCCTATGACGGGCAAGACAGGACAGGGAAAGCCTTGGGACAAAGGAAAATATGTGTCCAACTCCCTCTGTCACAGTTCCCTCTCAGACACAAAACTTCTCCTTTCTTCTTGCTGGCCTTTCTCTCTTCTTCCTTGCCTACCTGAGTCACCTTACATCACCTTGTCTTTAGTAATTGTCCCAGTGCTCAGACCAACAGCTCCCTTGTTACAGGCTAATGTTCACAAACATAACTTATTTTCCCAGAGTAAGTATATGGTAATCCCCAATGGCAAGTATCAGGAAAGCCACATCTGGGGGTGTTTTCCATCACATAGGATTTGGGAATGGAGGATTTGAGACCTGGTTGTCCTTATACTGACTGTGTCTACACTCTCCTGGGTCGTGGTTGGGGTGGAAATGCAAAATGTATCACTTTATTACTTTGGCCTTGGCCAACCTCCATAGGAAATTACCACTGTTTTATTTAATTAGCCTTTGATGGACAACTTCCCTAGAGAGCTAACACCTAAGGTGCTCCATGGGGGGCCAGGGGGTTTGTCACTGCAAAGTTTTTCTCTGTTAATGAAAGAGGTCTGTCCTCCTGCACTCTCCAGCTTTCTTTGCTTTTATTCCATAGTCACCAAGGATGCCTCAGATTATAATTCTTTATCTTGTAGGCTCACCACAGGAGACGTGATAGTCAGCAGACCTGAGAATCCAGCCTACTTAATAATCATATTTCTCCTGGTTGATCTAAAACTTGGAAATTGGCTTGGGAGAGAAAAGAGGGAAATGACAATAAGACTGGAGACTTATCTAATAAGACTACATACTCTGTTTCATGTTCCCCAGTCCCACCCTTTACCCATCCATTCACACATTCTTATCTAAATGAATAAATAGAGAGCCATAAAGACTAAAAATAAAAGGCACAAAAGAGCAACAGTTGGCCAGAGGGGAGCAGATGGGAGTGGGGAGCAGCTTTGCTGAGAAATCATGGAAGGATTTGAGGATGGTTGTTGATGGAGCCTGAGGCTTTTCAAGGCCCTAACTAGGGGAGCCTCATCCTTATTCCATCACCTTCTTCCCCAAATCACTGTCTGTGATTGTAAACTGAATTCAGCCAACCAACTTCAGTAATTTATAGCCTACTTACTGTTCCCTCGTATGCATGAGTAATCAAATCAACTAACCCCTAACTTTTAATAAAAAGAAAAGTCCCTCTTGGGGCATAGGGATCAGATGGAAAACATAAAAAGACAGCACCAACCTAGTTCTTCTTTCTCCAGCCTTGGTGGGGCATGTTCCCGCTAAGGGTTGGGATTATTGCTTATGAAATGGTGAGCAACTTTCTGTGTCTTTGCTGTGCAGGGGGAGAACCTCCAAAATAGAGTTGGGTCTGTAGGTATCCGCCTAATGAAAGGAGAGCAGCAACCCAAGTTTGAGGACAGAGTGCAAATTGTTTAGGGCATCCTACTTTCCATAATTATCCATTAAGCATATTCCAATGGTCCTCCAAATCATTGGATTACTGTTGTTAGACATTCCCTGTTAAGTCCTATTAAGGTGGACAATGCTTTTAGCTCTATACACCTTCTTGACCCTTCTTCCTTCCCACAACATAGTAACGTAACTATGTCTTAATATCTCTAACTTCAGTAAAAATATGTAAACCCCCCTTTCTTGTTTTGTCAACTCTGGATTTCTTTCATCATTAAGGATAATAAAAGCCCTACACTGCTTCTCCTCAACTTCTGCCCCTCAACTACAATCAGCTATGCTTTTTCTTTTGCATTTCCAAAACTGGTAACATTCCTGTTTTATAATTATTACGATGTCTGCCATAATTTATCTGTAGCTTTATTCTATAAGGTAAAAATCAATAAGCCAAATAGACTTGAATCAATGAAAAAATATATGTTCTTGAGCAGGAAGGCTCTACATCATAAAGATTTTTTTCTTCCTAAGTTAGTTTATAGATTTAATGTAACACAATAAAAAATACCATCAGACTTTTTTTATGGAGCTAGATAAATTGATTATAAAGTCCACTTCAAGGGAAAAAAGTAATAGTAGCTAGAAAAACTGGGAAGAGCAGTGAGGCCAGATTGAGGGCCTAAATCTACCAGATATTAAAAGCACATCGCAAAGCTTCTCTAAGCCTTAATAAAAACAGGATGGTATTTGCCCATGAATAGACAGAACAATGAAAAAAGATTTTATAAAATATAGCAATATTCAGTTGCTTATGGAAATTGAGTATATGATTAAGGAAAAATTCTGTTATTAGGTGCATGCATGCACATTTAGGATTATGTCTTTTTGGTAAACTAACCTTCTTAACATTATGAAGTATCCTTCTTTATCTCTAGTAATACTTCTTGTCTTAAATTCTACTCTGATATTAATATAGTCACATTACATTTCTTGTGATCACTGTTTGCATAATATATCTTTTTCCATCCTTTTGCTTTTAACCTCTTGGGACCTTGAATTTAAAGTGCATGTCTCTTTGAACTTGTCATTGTTTGAGCCAGGAGGGGGTTGGGGTTGGCTGCAATTTCAGATATTTTTGGCTCACCTTTAGACTCTAGTTTGATAAGTTTCCAGAATGCAGAAAATGCACAGAACTGGATGATTTCTCTGCTTATTAGCCCCTCCTTTACTGGAAAAACTTTGGTAAAAATCCCATTTCTAGGAATATGCCCTAAATATGCACTGGCAGAAATGCCAAATGACATATACACAAGATTATATGTTTACTATGTAAAAAACTAAAAACAACTTTAGTGTCCCTCAGTAGGGAACTGTCCTATAAACTATGAAACATCTACACAAAAAAGTATTGTACAGCTACAAAATGGTATTACCTAGGAGGGGAATGATTTGAATTTTATGCTAAGTGTATGTTTAGCTTTTGAAGAAACCAGCAAGGTATGTTCACACAAATACTGGTACATGAATGTTCATGGCAGCTTTATGGGTATTAGCCAAAAACTGGACATAACCCAAATACCCATAAGTAGGTGAATGAGTAAATAATGTAGTTTATCCATTCAATGGAATACTACTTAGCAATAAAAAGCAACAAACTACTAATAGTTGCAACACCATGGATGAATCTTAAAATTGTTGTGCAGAGTGAAAGATGCCAATAAAAAAGAGAATATATCTTATATTCCATTTACATAAAATTCTAGAAAATGAAATCTGATCTGTGGTGACAGGAAACTGATCAGAAATTGCCTGGAGTGGTGCCTGAGTGGCTCAGTTGGTTAAGCGCCCCACTCTTGATTTCAGCTCAGGTCATGATTTCAGGGTCGTGAGATGGACGGAGTCCTGCGTCCAACTCTGCACTCAGTGGGGAGTCTGCTTGAGATTCTGTCTCCCTCTGCCCCTCCCCCTGCCCATGCGCACTCTTGCATGCCCACGCTTTCTCTCTCAAATCTTAAAAAAAAAAAAGAAATTGGCTGGAGACGGGTGGTGGAGGGATAAATTACAAAGAGGCACAAGGAAACTTAGGAGAACAGTAGAAGTGTCTGTTGTCTTGACTGTGGTTTATATATGTAAAAATGGATAAAAAAGTTTACATTTTAAACATTTGTAGTTTATTATTATCTTTCAACTACACCTTTAGAAAATATTTTAGGGGTGCCTGGGTGGCTCAGTTGTTAAGTGTCTGCTTTCGGTTCAGGTCAGGAACCTGGGGTCCTAGGATGGAGCCCCACATCGGGCTCCTTGCTCAGTGGGGAGCTTGCTTCTCCCTTTCCCACTCCCCCTGCTTGTGTTCCCTCTCTCACTGTGTCTCTCTCTGTCAAATAAATAAATAAAATCTTTTTAAAAAATTATAAAAAAATATTTTAAAAGGAATGTGAATATTTCTATGTGTTCTTGCAGAACAATTTCCAGGATATATTAAATGAAAACAAAATATGAAAAGAGGTACATATAGTATGCCACCATTTAAGAAATTGAAAGATATTATCGATATCTAGCTATATTTATATGTATATTTGCTTTTAAACATACTTGCTTCCCTAAAAAAAGTGAAGGGTAAACCATAAAAGCAAGTTTTCTTTAGGGAGAGGAAGGGAATATAATAAGAGGTGGTGATGAAAACATAAAGTCAATTCTTTAAATACGTCTAATTCCATAAATATGGCTTTTGAAACATGTAAATAGTCCACATAATTCTAAAACAAAATTAAATTTAAAGAAGCAATTCTGGAAAATTGAAAGCAAAATGAAACAAGTTATCCCAAATATAAATCCAGTTGGTGGTATTACCACAAAGAGAAAAACTATTTCAAGTAACTTACAATAAATATGACTGTGTATCTCTAGTGGTATCTACCTTAAGAAAAACAATTTCCAGAAAAAAAATCTTAGAGTGTTCCAGTTATATTTTTCACAGTAGTGTTGTTTCTGTTATTCTAAGATTGTATTGTGTTTTTAGGTAGGATAAAGCAAATAAATAGGGCACCTGGGTGGCTCAGTTGGTTAAGCGACTGCCTTCGCTCAGGTCATGATCCTGGAGTCCCAGGATCGAGTCCCGCATTGGGCTCCCTGCTCAGCAGGGAGTCTGCTTCTCCCTCTGACCCTCCCCCCTCTCATGTGCTCTCTCTCTCTCTCACTCTCTCTCTCAAATAAATAAAATCTTTAAAAAAAAAAGCAAATAAATAAATAATTATATTTTTGTCATTGAGAACTGGTATATTCAGCCTGGGAGAAAACAGAGGTAAAATCAAAAAGGGCAACTATAAAAGCCCTGTAATCTTGAATACAATTAGAAGTAATGATTTATTCTAAAGCAAAACAAGCGAACAAAAATGTGTTCTAGCTCTTCAAATTGAAAAAATGTAGTAACAGTGACCAGGCCAGTAGTGATGAGAATCCCTATACCCAGACTGTATCTATAAGCACCTCTGTGCACTAAATAAAACTAGAGCATCTTGGAGGAATGGCTGGCTCAAGAGCTGGGGAAGGAAATATATAAGATGATGCTGGAACATCCTGCCATATCAGAAGCAAGAATATTGTGAAATATACTGAGTTCATGTCAAATGGATCTAGAAGCCAACCTGAAAAGGCTCTCATTGGTCAAGGATGGGACAGTTTGAGCATTAATAAGGATAACTGCAACGGCTGGAAATATAACTACTCTAGATCCATGATTTTACAAACCTATTTTAAAAACACATTAAAAATTCTTATTAGTCATCTTGTTAGGGTGCTAGAGAATTAACTCATTAATAAAAACAGGTAAGTAAAGTGAAAGAAACAATTTATCCTATCTTGCCTATTTGAGTTATACCTCAGGTTAACCAGATGGTTGATGACAGGAAGTTTATCTTTAGAGAAGTGTCTCAATAAGTGAAGAGGGAATGATAGAAGTAGAAGACCCAGTTTACAATTGCTAATGAATTAATGATCATCAAATGCTGTTAGTGTCACAAAAAGAGACCAGGTAAACATTTTGAGCCTCCTAATGGTAATACATACCACTGTAAAGCAGGCTTGCCAAAAATTGAAACCTGAATCAGGCAAAACTATAGAAAATGCAAAAGATGAAGGACAACAAATGGAGGTTATTAGAAAAATCCAGACTGCAAGAAACTCATTAAGAAAAACAATTTGGTTTCTATAAAAAAATAAAAATAAATGCAAGGATGGAGGGAGATCCTACAAATTAAGGAGACTTAAGGGGCATAGCAACCAATGTTTAAAGTTCATTGAAAGAACAGTTATCATTTAAAGCTAAAGACTGAACTATTAATGGATGTAATGATATAATGATACAATGGCTTGGCTACATTTCCAAACAATACAGGAGGTGGGGAGAGGAAGGAAATATAAATGAAACCAAATTGGCCCTGAGGTGGATCACCATTGAGGCTGGGTCATGACAGGGTTTCATTGTTTTACACAGTATTTTTGTATGCGTTCTGAATTTTTCATAATAAAAAATGAAAAAACCCTACAAGTTACATTACATAGCAGCATTTACATTTTATAACCACGAAAATACTGATCCCACCAAACTTGAGTAGTGTGCTATGGTTCCAAAGTCCCAGTCTCTGTGCTTCTCAAATGTTTCTAACATGGAATAAATGTAATAGGTACAAACATAAATACACAAACATAGATACTCTTACAATATACTAATTGTTAAATATTTTGCTACATTTTAGTGTTTTGTATCTAGGCCATGCCTTCTGTGCATGTTTCACCTTTCAGAATAGATTCCAGTTTTGTTCTTGAAGTCCACTGACTACTTAATCATATTAGGGCTAGTTGTTTCATATTTGAACTTTGACATATTACTGAAGCTTTGTATTTTCCAGATGTTTCTAATGACCTTTCTAATTGCTTTAGCATCGCCTCAAGTTTATTTTTCCTCGGATATCAAGTATATGGCTTCTCTTTTACAATCAAAGACATTCATCTTTTTTTTAAATAATTTTTATTGTTATGTTAATCACCATACATTACATCCTTAGTTTTTGATGTAGTGTTCCTTGATTCATTGTTTGTGCATAACACCCAGTGCTCCACGCAGAATGTGCGCTCTTTAATACCCATCACCAGGCTAACACATCCCCCCACCCCCCTCCCCTCTAGAACCCTCAGTTTGTTTTTCAGAGTCCATCGTCTCTAATGCTTCATCTCCCCCTCCGACTTACTCCCCTTCATTCTTCCCCTCCTACTATCTTCTTTTTTTTTTCCTTAACATATATTGCATTATTTGTTTCAGAAGTACAGATCCGTGATTCAACAGTCTTGTACAATTCACAGTGCTCACCATAGCACATACCCCACCCAGTGTCTATCACCCAGCCACCCCATCCCTCCCACCCCTCCCACCCCCCACCACTCCAGCAACCCTCAGTTTGTTTCCTGAGATTAAGAATTCCTCATATCAGTGAGGTCATATGATACATGTCTTTCTCTGATTGACTTATATCACTCAGCATAACACCCTCCAGTTCCATCCACGTCGTTGCAAATGGCAAGATCTCATTCCTTTTGATGGCTGCATAATATTCCATTGTGTATATATACCACCTCTTCTTTATCCATTCATCTGTCGATGGACATCTTGGCTCTTTCCACAGTTTGGCTATTGTGGACATTGCTGCTATAAACATTGGGGTGCACGTACCCCTTCGGATCCCTACATTTGTATCTTTGTGGTAAATACCCAGTAGTGCAATTGCTGGATCATAGGGTAGCTCTATTTTCAACTGTTTGAGGAACCTCCATACTGTTTTCCAGAGTCATTGCACCAGCTTGCATTCCCACCAACAGTGGGGTTCCCCTTTCTCCACATCCCCGCCAACATCTGTCGTTTCCTGACTTGTTAATTTTAGCCATTCTGACGGGTGTGAGGTGGTATCTCACTGAGGTTTTGATTTGGATTTCCCTGATGCCAAGCGATGTTGAGCACTTTTTCATGTGTCTGTTGGCCATTTGGATGTCTTCTTTGGAAAAATGTCTGTTCATGTCTTCTGCCCATTTCTTGATTGGATCATTTGTTCTTTGGGTGTTGAGTTTGATAAGTTCTTTACAGATTTTGGATACTAGCCCTTTATCTGATATGTCATTTGCAAATATT